>NW_010186789.1:0-7714 GCF_000695765.1 Mesitornis unicolor | reverse complement strand
TTCCTGCTGCAGAAATTTTCCATTAAAAAGGTGATTTGCCCAAGAGGCCAATTTGCCTTGCATTTTGAGTAGTTTCCTATGCATTTTGAAATCAATAGAGCTTGGATAAAAAACTTGAACAACAGACGTTTCTTAAAGTGTGTGGACAAGAAGATCTGAAAAACCATATTTAATATGTTTTCTGGTGATAAGATTTTGGATCTATGTCTCCTATTCACCTCTATTCCAAGCATGGACCTGTGACAAAATTAAACAGCAGGCAACAAAGCTAATAATAATGATAAAGCTTCAAAATAAATACTGTTTACTTTAAATACTTGTGAAAAAGTAGTTGAGTGAGTTGGATGAAATGGCAGTGTAATTATATAGTAGCGAGTCAAAGTTTGATAGCTTGGAGCTTATCTTTGAACAGCATGCCACTTTCCCCCCAACCCCTGGTATAGCACATTTCTTTATCAATGCTTCATTTCTACTTGTTCACCTTTAAATAATCTTATCAAATCTTAAGTTTGTTCCTCCTAATGATTGTGGAAAGAAATTCAGAAAGTAATTAAAATGAACAGATGAAACAGTTTGACCAAAATACCCTCAATGAATTCCTAGCTCTGCAGGATTCTTTATTTTATGAACAATTCTATGACTAACTTCAGTTTTGCAGTGATAAAGGGTAATGGTATACAAGATTCGCGTGTAAAAAGTGCCTAGGCCCTAACTGACCTAAATCTGAGGACTGCCTATAATATGCATGTGCATACGGCACTGGTACACTATTATTTTTCTATTATTTGGACGATTCAGCAGAATGAAATAGCTTAAGCTGTAATATATACATTTTAATTTATTAGCAGTTGTGGTTTTTTTTTAAAAACAGTTCACTAAAAATTGCTTCCTTTAGTAGTCAAGGTCTCTTATCTGATACCTGCTTCCTTCCCCTCTGTGGATGCTTCCTGTTTTCCATGTCAGTCCCCACATCCCCTCATGTATTTCCATGCTGTGTTTCCTGTTGTCATACATTCTGCTGCAGCTGCTCCTCGGATGCCTCTCGGTCAAGGAAAGACTCCCAAAGTTGAGCTGGCTCCTACACAGCACCGCAAAACCACACTTTGGTGCTTACCTTTGCCCCTTGAGCAAAGGGCAGCAGCACGTACATCTTTGGGCATGTCACCGTGAAGTAGTCTGTGTATCATTAATGATGTATGTCCCACTTCTGAAGCTGCTCTTGTGTCTTTGCTTTGTCCCCTGTGCTTTTTGTATTGTGCAAGTGGTGCAAGGAAGCAAACAGGGAAGTAAGGTGAGTCAGTTGTGTGATAATACATAGTTAAATCATGTCTGTGCTATAATTACATGGCCAGTATTTTCTTACACATTTTTATTGAGGAATACGTTTTGTTTCTCTTTCTTGTTTCCTTTTCTACTGCAGGGGATGGATGTGGGCACACGGTGATGTATCAAGACAGTGGGACTCTGGCATCCAAGAACTATCCTGGGACGTACCCAAATTACACTCTTTGTGAAAAGAAAATCCAAGTGCCTCTGGGGAAACGCCTGATCTTAAAAATTGGAGACCTGGATATCGAATCACAGAAATGCGAATCCAGCTACCTTACCATCCAGAGCTCTTCCACATTGCACGGTATGTAAAAGATAGAACAATGGCCTATGCATGAACTGATAAAAGTGTAAGTAAAAGCTCAGCAAAATGCAAGAAATGTCAGCCTGTGTCCTCTCCTCCTCATATTCAAGTGTGTTGTTCTCAGTATGGGAGGCCACTGCCCCTCAAGCCCTGTGTTGCTCTGCCAAGGCTTGGGGTGCTGCCATGCTGCACTGCTGAAGAGCTGCCAGGCCACGGAGGCTTGTGCCTGGCTGTGGCACATCCACCCCAGGGGCTCTGCCCTCAGACCTATGGAGCTGCACTATCACAGCTTTAGTAGAGCTAGTATGTGGATCTCTGTCAGCCCTGTATCCTTCTCAGCTAGGAAAGAGCTGGCTCACTAACCAGGCAGAAATGAGGTGAGAAACTGGAATTAATGATCCTGCATATCTCTCCTTCTTAAGAAGCTTGTATTCCTGCAAGAGATTTGAGCAGGAAGATAAGTGAGTAAATTTGCTATAGATGCGCACTTAAAAGAATCATAACAGGATCATCCCCAGGGAGGACTCCCCCAGGGAGAACTTGAGGCCTTTCTCCCATCGGTTTTCCCAAACTGTTGTTGCTGAAACTTTGATCTATTTCTAGAAAACTCTACCCAATTTTCAAGGCAGTGCTTCCTTTTTCAGAAGTCAGATTTAAGTTGAGGCAGAGGCATGGGGCTGCAGGGACTTCCACAATCCAGAAATGAGCATGTGAATTGCCAGTCTGTAAAATTTTGCCTGCTGGGAGTAGGCTGTAGCCTTTCAGTCAGCTGAGCCTGAGCATGCTGTACTGGACTCTATGGGCAGAATGAGAGAAAACGATGAAGAGATGAGCTACGTGGAGTTTCTGCAGGTTTTCCAGGTCACCCAGATTATTGCTTGGTTCACTGAAGTGTGTGGTCCTAAGATGAAGACTCACAAGATATCTTAGTAGTAAGAAGGGATGATTGCCTTTCATTGATGAGCGTGATAGGTCTATCACTCATTTGGTAAGATAAGATCAAGGGAGGTATCAAAGCCTTGCTTGCAAATGAAGGTAAAGGTAATTATTGTTCTCGTGAGGGAGGTATTACATTTTAAAACAGTCTTCACCAAGAGTGGGCAGTGATATATTGATATCTAAGTCCTACATAGAGCTTGATTTGAGGCATAAGGAATGTTTCTGTTCATGTGTGCTGAGATTTTTTTTTATGTTGTTTACCTCATTTCAGAACTGTAAGTAATGAGTTGTGTTCACCTGAAGCAGTCTGTCTGTACTTGGCAGTGAGAGATAGGTGGCTAGTATTGCATTATCATACCTTAAAATAATTTTTTTTATGCTATCTTGACATTTCTCATCAAAGGTTTTTCTAGAAAACAAGGATAAATCAATATATTGTTTTCTGAAGTAAAAAAATGAAACTTGGACATTATTGAAAATCTGGCTCCTTATATATCACCCTGAAGACACCTTCATATAGTTCAGTCCTGCAGTTACTCAGCCTGTACACACAGAATACCTGTGTGTTGTGCAATCAAATCCATATAATGAATTTCTTTAAAGTATTCCCACACCCATTTTCAGACCTGATTGGTAGTGTCTGATGCATGTGGACTATAATTTGCATTCTAAGTAATGAAATGGACAATTAGTAGATTTGGCACATATCTGACCAAACAAGTTTTATAGCTTAGGCATACTAACACCATCTGTAATGGTTTTAGTGGTCTGCAGCTCACTGTAGACTTTCCCACTATCATACCAACAGAGTCTGTGCCCTACATTCAGGTAAATCCTTGCAGAACAGCAGTGTAGAAATCATGCTATATGCATAATTTAATGATATCTCTTGTGTTTTAAGACACAGGAATTCATAGACAAGAAGAGAGCTTCTCTAAATCAGTTGTGCTTTAGCTCTGGGTTTTAATATGCATTTCTGTAAGCAAAAGAAGCTCTGTGCTCAAGCACTGCTAAGTCCATTCAGGATGCTAAGTGTCCTTTTAGGTAGCCATTTCTGAGCCCAGATCTTGTCCTTGCAACCCTTCATGAACATCTACAGACAGGTCAACATCTTCCCTTTGACCAAGAAGATACCTACCTTTGCCATCAAAATTCTTTCAGATGATGATGGAAAGTTGAAAAGATTTTGCATTCATTGAAAATATCTGAGCAATTAAAAACTAATCTTTGCATATTTTCTATATTTGACCTGGGTTTAAAAAGGAAAACCTAAAAAGCTAGATATGAAAGCTGGCAGTGTTTTAAATACTGTGCTGATCTCTTCAACTGTACAGAAAACAAGAGAGTGAATGTCAATGTGCATATGAATGTCTGTTGAGGAGTGTGTCTGAAGCTTAGAAAATTGATCAGAGGCAAAACACTAGATTATGCGTGCAAATACAAAATCAGTGTAAACAAGTCTTCAGATGACAAAGTATTATTTTTCCTTTCAGATTTCTCCCACATGTTGTCTTTACATATAACAGTGATTCATTCATCATTATAACCTTCTGCTGGGATTCACACAATATAGCAAGGAGTAACTCAATTAATGTTTGGGTATTTGTTTCATGTAGTAAAGGGAAGCTGTTAAATCAAATTAATGCATTCATTTTTATATATGTTAGCCATAACATTTATTTCCTCACATTCGTAAGTCAGTAACTACAGATTAGACCACTTACATGCAAGCTTTATTTAAGTTTAGGGCATTCCTTAAATTTTGTGGACTGACACAAGACTGCTATGAATCTTATTCCTCTCTAGGAGCGGACGTAGCATTGCATATGCTGATCTATTGAAGCCACCCTGTTGAACTGGGATGCAAATGTGACTCTACAGTTCTCCTCAGCTTTGACAGACCTGTGAAGGCAGCCACTGCATTTAAATTTCCCCAATACTGTCATCAAAAGATGATCATTAAATAATCCTAATGAAGCTCTAAAACTGCTCTAAAGTGGCTGAATGCTGTGGCTCTGGGTTATTACTCTGCACGCTATTTTCTATGGTGTTCACTGGAGGAAAGATGCTGTAGCAAGTCTTTTCTTTTAAACTGTTAGCTTTGTATCCAAACTTAGGTGTGAAAACTTTAATTGTTAGTTAGCAAAGGCAGTCTAACACCAGTTTTGGTGAAACTGAGTCAGCTTTGTCTGACAGACCTTTAAATATTAACACAACTTTGCACATGTCTCTAGGAGAAATAAATAGATTATTATGTTCTCTTTCAAAAGAATAGCTTTGCACTGGATGAAAATACAGATTTCCTTTGTCCCTTAAAAGGAATCTAGAATAAAAATAAATGTGAAGCACAATCTCACAGTGTAGACAAGATGCAGCCTTTACTGAAATGCTTTTCTTCTTGAGTTAATTGCATTATCTGAGCATATTAAAAATAGTGAGCTCAGAATAAGAGCTTCTGATTTTTTAATTAGTTAAAGGGATATGTGAAAACAAGATTAACCATGTGGTCCCTGTAGTTCTCAAGAACACAGCTTATGAAGGTGTAGCATAAATGTTTTAAAAGTTCAACAGGATCTGCTCTTAGTCAGCTTCTTTTCATGTCTATCAGATTTCTGTACCTCTTTTGACCTCTTTTTTTAACCTTCTCTTTCTTCAACTAATGGCTTAGAATTTTTTCACTTAATTTTGTGAGGTGATCATCAGTCTTGACTGGAGAGATAGATTAAAGAAGAGATAAGTGCCTACTTCTCCCTTCACCTGCAGTCAGTAGGAGGTTGATGTGTTCCTCTGGGGTGGATGTCAGATCTGCTGAGTGACTGGTAATAATTTGGAGAGTTAGTGCAGTTAACTTGTTCTTGCATAATTCACAGCTGGTAACTAGAATGAAATAGATAAAGAAATTACTGGAAATGCTTTCTCCTCTCTGTACTCAGTCGCTAAGGGTTGTTAGACAAATTGAGATTTACTGATGTGAGAGTGAGTGTGTGTATGCGTGTGTGCGCACGTGCGTGTCTGTGGGTGTGCAGGAGAACCAAGCGCCTTTAGATGCCTCCTACCTCTCACTGTGACTGAGGGGATTCACCAAACCAGTCTGTCCTTATTGTGTATTGTAATAAATATCTTGCTTGAATAAAGGGTGTGTCCAGGTTTCTTTTTCACCCCTCAAAGGAAACTGGTTTTTACAGTATTGTTTCTGGTATTTCAGGAAATCCAATGAAATGCCCAGACAAGTTTTCACTGAAGATCATGTTGAGTGGTTTCTTAACAGTCAGAATGCTTCTAACAGTTGTGTTTCGCCTGAGTGGTTGCAGTATCCTGAGGTTTCAACTTTGGAAAGTTTGTTGCAACAAAGAACATCTGCTTTTCTTTTATCAGAGGAACTTTTTTTCCCTCTTAGCTGCATAGAGTGTATTGTGTATTTTTCTGTGTTTTTTGTTGATGAGCTACAGCTCTTTACCTATGTTTGCTAACTGTTGCTGTGCTTCTGTCTTTGGGTTTGGCTAAAACAACAGGCATGTTAGAAGTAGGGGATCTCTCCTGAGGTCAAGCAGGCAGACCTACAGCTGATGCAGGTGGCCCAGACCCTCCCTTTTAAAATTGTAATTACTTCTCCAGTCTGACTCTATTTGGATGCCTTTTTCTTTCCTTTATCGAAGTCCTGGGCAACCCTTTAGAAACACTAACTGAAAGTTATATTTGTTTTTCCTGAAATGAGAAATGCTTACCACTGGGTCTGAGGTCAGACTGTGTTGTACAGAGTTAAACATTCAATAACTGGGCTGTCTCACCCTGACTAACAAATGTCACTACTCTGTCAGCTTGTGTCTGCTGAATATTAACCACCACCTTCTCCATGTCCTGCAAAGAAGGGCATAGAGCAGCACTGGTCTTCTGCTGGTGCATCCTTGCAGGGTGACACTGGTTATCTCTGAGTATGTGGGGCAGGGTTGAAGTAAGAAGAGGTTTCTCCTCTCTCCCTCTCTTGTTGATAAGGGGAGAAGAATAATCCCTGCTTATGAAAATGAAGCATTTGCGTGAACGTAGGATGGAGTTGAATTTCAAGAATGCAGATGTGTTCATACAACAGATCCTTGCTGGTTTTGTGAGCTGTTTGTGAAAGACTTGCACTCTAGCTGAGTTTTTAGCTCTGAAGTGAAGCAAACATAATCCATGTTGGTGACATCTCCAATACTTCCAAATTGCTTTACCTGAGATAGGTAGGCTACTGGATACAAGGATCACAATTGAAAACGTTGCTTTCCCCCAGATAAACTCCTCAGGAAATGATAATCCTGGAGAGGCAGATCCGTGGGATTATTGTTATGCATAGCTTGCAAGCCAAGCCTTACTCTGCAAGACCAATGTTAAAGAAGGGGAAGAAGATTTCCTGTTGAAGAGGGGATTTTATGCCTTGATATCTAATCTGAGTTTGTTTCAAGACCTCTGCAGATGTCGAACTACAGATTTCAAATGAAGTTGAGGAATTTGAAAGCAGAACAAGCAGAATGAACTGGACATGCAACAGCTGAGGAAGGACAGAATTGCTTTTAAAAGAAAGTAAAAGTCTTACAGAAGAGGCAGAAAGTATTAAGAACTACAGAAACAAGTGGCAAGTAGGCATTGCCAGCTGGTGTGAGAGAAGAGTGCTCTAGGCACAGTGCTTCTTAAGGGAAGTAGAAAAAATAAAGGAACATAATTCAACAAAGCAATTTCAGGAAATATGCCAGAGCCTGGTTGACAGTAGAAGTAAACTAGACTTCATAAAACGATGCTATAAAGATCATCAGATTTGCAAAACAACACTATTATGAAAAAGACAAAAGCAGCAGATTATTGCTAATATTTTTTAAAATAAACAACACAAAGTAATCTCTTCAGTCTCCAGATGAACCAGCCAAAGGATATCCACGAGACAATTTACCATGTATCTTGCAGGAAGTTAATACTGCTTGGAGACAGCAATTCCAAAATAAAAGTATTTCATTTAAGCCACTTCAACCGTACCAACAGAGCAGGAGCTCTGGATGAAAGGCATTATATGTTAGTTTAATTATAAAGAATATTGAATTAGGTACATTCTAAACCTTAGGCCCATAATAGCTCTCATGCAGAATTTTATATATAGATAGATATATATATAGA
>NW_010186788.1:0-2634 GCF_000695765.1 Mesitornis unicolor | reverse complement strand
TGAACGGCCTCTAAGGGCCGCCCGGGAGGGTGGCAGGGGGGAGGCGGGCGCTAGCGGCCCGCCCCTTAAAGGGACAGGAGCGGGAGCTGCGGAGTGATTCCTTCCGCCTCACAAACGACACTCGGGTCCTCTGAGGGGAAGAGTTTGCCTGAGCCGTAGCATCCTGAATAGGAGCGTCCCCTCGGGGTCGGGCTGTGCTGGAGGAGGGAAAGGGCCCACGCTTGGGCCAGAAGCCTCCAAGTCTCCATCCATTTGGACTGTTGAAGTGGGCTCTTGCCATCTTGGTTTTGACCCTACCTTGTTTTGGACCAGTGCAGTAGATCAAACTGCAGGCAAAATTTGGAGGCTGACACATGTGCAAGGTACTTAAGCCATTGCAAGGTAGCAGCTGCCTCTCCTTTTCTTCCAAAGTTGAGGCTTTCCAGGAGTAGCCTTAGTGTGGCTGTTGCAGTGTCACTGCCATGAAAGGCAGGTCCTGCTTAATGAACCGGATCTCCTTCTACAACAAGGTGACCCACTTGGTGGATGAGGGAAAGGCTGTGGATGTCATTTACCTGGACTTCAGTAAGGCCTTCAGTACTGTTCCCCACAGCATTCTCATGAACAAACTGGTTACCCAAGGCTTGGACAAGCATATAGTCTGCTGGATCAAACACTGGCTGGATGGCCAGGCCCAGAGAGTTGTGGTGGTGGAGCTAAATCCAGTTGGTGACCAGTCACAAGTGGTGTTCCCCAGGGCTCAGTGTTGGGCCCACCCCTGTTTAACATCTTTATCAATGATCTGGATGAGGGGATTGAGTGCACCCTCAGGAAGTTTGCAGATGACACCAAGTTAGGTGGAAGTGTTGATCTGCTTGAGGAAGGCTCTGCAGAGGGACCCGGATAGGCTGAATCAATGGGCTGAGGCCAACTGTATGAGCTTCAACAAGGCCAAGTGCCGGGTCCTGCACTTGGGTCACAATAACCCCATGCAATGCTATAGGCCTGGGGAAGAGTTGCTGGAAAGCTGCCGGGCAGAAAGGGACCTGGGGGTGTTGATTGACAACCGGCTGAACATGAGCCAGCAGTGTGCCCAGGTGGCCAAGAAGGTCAATGGCATCCTGACCTCCATCAGGAATACTGTGGTCAGCAGGACTAGAGAAGTGATTGTCCCACTGTACTCTGCACTGGTGAGGCCACACCTTGAGTGCTGTGTTCAGTTTCTGGCACTGCAGTATAAGAAAGATATTGCGGTGCTGGAGAGGGTCCAAAGAAGGGCAATGACACTGGTGAACGGTCTTGGGAATAAGTCTTATGAGGAGCAGCTGAGGGACTTGGGATTGTTTAGTCTGAAGACAAGGAGGTAGAGGGGAGACCTTATTGCTCTCTACAACTACCTGAAAGGACATTATAGAGATGGGTGTGGGTCTCCTCTCACAAGTTACAACTGATAGAACAAGAGGAAGTGGCGTCAAGTTACACCAAAGGTGGTTTAGGTTACACATTAGAAAAAACTTCTACACTGAAAGGGTTATCAAAGACTGGCACAGGCAGCCCAGGGAAGTTAGATAGCAGTTGGACTTGATGATCTTAAAGGTCTTTTCCAACAATAACAATTCTATAATTAGGGTTTCCTTAGCAGGGTGTTAATGAAACAGTTGGTGCTTTAAGTAATGGAAGTATCTGAGGGCACATGATGGCTAGTTAAAGAAATTAAAATTAAAAGGAAAAGCCTGCTGTGGTGATGGTGATATTTCAGTGGAGCTACCGAGTTGTTTCATCTTTCAGGCTTGCTCTGAACTTTGAGCTTTCTTCTCTAATGGGAGCTTCTGTGTATGTGACTGCAGCCCATCAAAGGATGCATTTTAGGGGACAGCCACCACAAGGGTGATACTGCAACTTGTGCTGCTATCACAGCTGGTCAGCAAAGTTTCTGTCTTGTGCAGGCAGGCTTTGGGCTGGGAGCTGTGGCCTTTCACACTGGAAGTTTTGGTTGATTCCCAGCTTTGGGTGTAAGTTACTGACTGCTTACTTATACTGAAGAGGGGGAAAAAAACCTCCTTTCTGATGATTTTTTATGTACTCCGGGAACCAAAAGTCTGTTGGAAGAATTAATCTACTTTCCAATCCTGCTCCCTCTCTTGTTTTAACAGGTAGCTCAGATCAGACCAAGCAAACCTCTGTGCCAACACAGAGCTGGATTACAGCCCCTGCACAGGTGAAGGGATCAGCTGATGGAAACTTTGGCAAGCTTGAGGCTTTCCTGGCCAGCCGCTTTTCCGTCAAGCCTTTGTGAGCTCATCAGATGCTGTGACAGGCCCCTTCAGCAGCGGGAACCTGTAGCAGTGACTCTGGTGCCGCTTTGATAGCAAGAAGGGGCTTTCTACTCTCACCTGGATGCTCCGGTTTGCTACCAGAAAGGCGTGTTGCACACCTCATCTCTTTTTTTAAATTTCTGGCCTTGCCACCGACAGGGAGTCCCCTCGGTGCACACCCCCCTCCTGGTGTCCCCCCCTGGTGCACATCCCCCATCGTTGCATCCTGCCCGAGCCTTGCCCCGCGTCCCGCCGCCCCGGGCGGACGGGCATCGGAAGACGCGGTATTCCCCCGAGCAAAGGGGGGGGAGTTGCCATGGCGGCGAGGCGGGGCGGAGCG
>NW_010186787.1:0-8088 GCF_000695765.1 Mesitornis unicolor | reverse complement strand
CTGTGAGGACAGGGCTCCCCCCGACGCTGAGGGATGTCTGCCCAAACCTGTGTGTGCCCGGCAGACGTGAGCCCCTGGTGGGGCAGGGGCCTTAGGGACCCCAGCAGTGCGGGGTCAGAGAGAAGAGGTCCTCAAAGCGGGCGCCAGGGGGTCCCTGTCTGCTCTGCCGCCATCGGGTGGGCAAGGGGGCCCTCACAGGAGCGGGGGCCACAGTAGCTCACGGCCAGTGTGCAGTGGGTGGGATGGCCCCGGGACGGCCGTGAGGGGGTCCTGGCTCTGCAGGACACAGCCCTGACCTGGGGACCCCAGCCTGGACCAGGTCTCTTGCTGATGGGTGGGGGCACCCGCTCCTGGGGGGTACAGAAATGTTCTGTGACTCCCAGCCCCATGGAGCCTGAGCGGCAATGCCGCTGTGGTGCCACCACTCGTGTGGGTTGTTTGGCTTGGGTTGATGAAGAGGAGCAGGACATACAAAGAGCAAGGGACACAATGTGTGATGCTGCGATGGCCGCATAGGAGCTGCCGTCTGCCCGTTGAATTTTTCTGCCTTCACGGCTGCAGGACTGGAAGCGCCGATGCACTAGGTGCAAGATATCGCTGTTCCTTCTGGTCAGTACTCATAGCCGTGTGGTTGAGCGGTTTGCTCATCCTGACAGAATGTCACCCGGCTCGCCTCTGATCTTGCAAATAATGCACCTCCAGCTATGGATGCTCTCACTCGGCGATGGCCGTAACTTCCGCACTGCCATGGGGCATGGGATGATTTCATGATGGTTAAGGGGACATGAAAGGATTTTTGCCCTTGTCCTTTCCCCTTGTTTTGAGAAGTAAACAATAAAGTTTAAGCCTTCCTGCAGAAAATTTGTAAAAATGTGAGAAGACAGTAGAGACCAAATAATTATCCATAATCAATATGGTTAAAGTCAATGGACTCTGCATGTCCTCTTCTAATAGACTTTGTTCCGGGTTGTACCTTGACAGTTTATTTAGAAATATGAACTCTGTAAGGAATGGCTATTTGACTATATAATCTTGTTAAACTCATAAATTCAGTTGGTCTGAAGTCTATATCATTGAAGCCAGCTGGAACTAAATGTTGTGATAGCTAAAAAAATGGTTCATTGAAGAAAACTCTGAAATAATGGGACTAATAAGTTGCCAAGAGAACTGTTTACGTGTTCCTAAGTGAAATTACCATAAGGCAGGGGGAAACATTTTTGACCCACATCTTAAATTCTTGCTCAGTCAAGTTATTCACGCAAATAGGCTGTATAATGGGACATATTTATAAAATAAAGCTGATTAGTGAGGTTGGTGTCTCACACCACCTCCGTCCAGCATTAACTCAGATTAATTTATAGGTGATTTTGTTGATGAGCACACACTGTTGCTCCCATGGTGTGAATTTCAATAACTTGCTTTCCTCTTTGGAATCCATAATTCTATTATTTGAGACACTTCATTGTTATAGATAACATATTTTAAGTGATATTATTTATGCTGTTTCATCTTGTCACTTAGATTCTTGCTCAAGTTCATTAATGTATTATGCTCCTCTCTGTACAAGAGGGTGCAGTGAGAGCAATTGATTTTAAGTCCCCATAATGACTGATGATATCACGCGTGTTTACCGCTTTGACACTGCAGACTAGATGCTAATGCTGCAGAGATAAACATGATGTCATTTTATGCAATTAAACACTTAATATACAGCAGACAATGATTTGGTAAGCTTGGCACATGCAAGCAGTGGCTTTTAATCTTATTAGCAGGGGTGGGATGACGCCACAAGTGATATACACATTCCCAGTCTGTATCAATAAAAAAAGCTTTTATGGGCCTGGGTCATTCTGCTGTGATAGGATAAAGATACCGAAAATATGTCCCAGGCAGCTTTTATGGGCTCTGGGAGGAGACGCCGGACTTGGGCCAGCCAGGAGACAACGTGCTGTGTACGTGGCTCTGCCTCCCCTTCCCGTGCTGCGGCTGGAAGCGGAGGCCAAAGGGGGGGTCACTTATGGGGTGAACCACAGCACGTGGGTGTCCCATGGCCTCCTCTGAACCTCCCTGCCCATCGCTGCTGAGTGTCCCCTGTGGAGGCTGTCATATCCAAGCTGTGACTGAGGACATGTCCTGGTCTCACAGGGATGATGTCTCCAAAATGCTCCCCCAACCCACCCGTCCCCGCCGTGGTCCTGCCCCTTCCCACAGCCCTGCAGCCGCCTCCTCTGTGCAGCTCTGGTGTCCCTGCTCCTGCAAACGCCTTTGCTCAGCCCCACAGACGCGGCGGCAAATGGTCTCCTTCCACAATAGTCAATATTTCCCAGCTTTGACAGATTAGCCGGAGTAATCACAGATTTTATGTGGCACAATTAACATATCTTTTTTCTTTACAGCTATTGCACAGGAGGGTGTCTGTGATAAGCAAGGTCACACTGTGCACCAGCCAGCATACCATCCTTCGGGCAGGTCCCAGACTCTGGGGACTCAAGAGCAGCCGACTGCAGCACGAGTGTCCCCAGCGCCTGTGGGAGTGCTGCCCCTTCCCATGGGTGCGTAATTTGGAGGTGGCAGCCACAGATTTTAAGACCTGGCTATGTTATTACTGGAAAACTGGGAAATTCAGCAGTCGAGAAGGGAGTGGGCTGGGGACTGGGGAAGGCACCATCACAATGGGCTTGGGTTGAGGAGCTCAGGACAACAGGGAGCAAAGCTCAGGAACACAGAGGACAGAATTTCCAAAGCCAGCCTCACATGCTGTAATAAAAGACCTGGCGTTGTAAAGGGTGTGAAACAACACTGATTCTGTCCGAGTTTCTGGAGTCTCATCATTTTTTGGAGAAGTGCTTGCAGCTAGAGATGCTCCAGCTGAAGGTGGAGATGAAGGAGCTGAGCATGCCAGGACTCACCGGACATACCCCATTGCATGAAGCCCCTGTGCAGCAGGAACAGAGCAGGGACAAGGACTGATGTCACCCCCACACCCAAAGTGGGGCCGTCCCTGCTCCTGGCAGCTACCAGTGCCTGGTTCACCCTGGTACTGCAGAAATTGCACAGCCCCTCAATGGGGCCTTCCCCACTTTTTGTTTCTCAGGCTGGAGAGATCTGTGGGCCCCAGGATTAACCCCAACAGCTGCCAGAGACCGCCAGGCTTTGTGCTTCATTTACTCTGGAATAAAACAATATCCGTGTGACGGGGACGGTGATCCATGAGTAATTCAGCAGAGGCTGCTGCAAGGTTCCCTGCGCACAGCAATGGCAGCAGTTGGCCCGTTTGCCTTGCCCGCTCGCCAGCCAGCCTCACACCCGTGCCAGGCCATGACCACGGTTGCCCAAGCTGCCCTTCCCAGTGGGGGCCAGGCTGTCCTCAAGCACTGCGGGTTGCAGGGATGCACCGGGCCCAGGGCACACAGACGGCTGCAGCAGAGGCAGGAAGGTGCAGAGCAGAGATGTGTGCTGCATCGCGAGGGGACACCCTCCTGCTGCTGGCCCTGCCTGGGGCTGTGCTGGCCACGGCACCCGCTGGGGACCCATGAGCAGGGGAGTGGGTGGTCCTGGGGCCGGACACTGCCATCAGACAGGGCCACGCTGCGCTGAAGCCTGTGCCGTGTTCCCAATGCTGCACCGTTGTTCCTCTTTTAGGTTCCCTTTCCAGACAGTGGCACCAGGGTTCGTGTTTGGATTTCATTTTGCCTTCTTCCCAAAATCTTCAGGACATGCCTGGGTTAATATTGTAGTTTATCAACAATCAGTGCTCAAGAAATAGGTTCTCTTTGGGTGATATTTAATGAGCTTGGAAATGAGAATATGGCTGTGCTGTTATAGGAGACAGGAATGAGAATTTTAATGAGGGTTTATGTTTAATAAAAGGTTAATAAATTTTAATTAAATTAAACCAATAAAGTTCAATATTTGCTCAGCATATCAAAGTTCTGTTTGGCGTGGTGGTGTGTGCAATGCTGGCTCACACTCTGCTAACACAGGGGTCTGCACCTGCTTCCACCTGCACTGCCAGCCCCACAGAGCAGATACGGGAAAAACCTACAGATATGGGAAAAACCTGTGATTATGGTAAAAAACCTGTGATTATGGTAAAAAACCTGTGATTATGGTAAAAAACCTGCGGTCATGGGAAAATCCTGCAGTTATGGGAAAAACCTGTGGTCATGGGAAGGGGCTGCAGGAAATGTTTGAATTTTGGTGTATTTTGCAGATGGGTCACCACCAAAGGTCCCTCCCTGGTTCACAGATCCCACATTTGCTGGCAGCGGGTGCTCACCGCTCTGGGATGTGCTGGAGCGAATGGGTGCAATGCACGATTGCCAGCTGAGTGCTGCCCTGGGTAAAACCAGTCTAGGGGGCAAAGTGTTTGCTGCATGTTTGCTCCCCTGGAAGTCCCCTGGGATTTCACATTCCACAAAGTTTTTTGTAGTTTCACATTTAAAAAAACGACAGCTGTCTCTCAATTATAAAAGACTATTTCAAAGAAAATACGAAATAAATCATTGGAGAGCTGTTGCTGGTAGCGACCTGGTGGCCTTGCACAGGGCCCTCCGCAGAGCTCCTGAGCGCTGTTCTGCAGCCGCAGGCGCGCAGCTGGCACCAAACACAGATTAATTGTTGACAGGGGCCTGGGCCAGATGTGCCGTGTGCTCCCCACACCGGGCCGTGGCTGAGCAGCCCGGGGAGGGACAGGGGACACACAGCCCGCGGCACGGCGTGGTGTGGCACTGCACGGCACCACATGGTGTGGTACGGCACAGCGTGGTATTGCATGGCACCACATGGCATGGCACTGCATGGCATGGCACACTTTTGGTTCAACTCTTAGTGCAACCGTCCTCCCCTAGCACGGTGATGGAGAGGGGCGGACAAGGAAACAACTAGTAAATGTTATTAGGAGGCTTTCTGGGCAATGGATGTATTTCTTCTAAAAGAACTGGAGGAATATTCGGGTTATTGCATTCATTAGCACGCTCAGCAGACACATTACAGCCGTGTAAGAAATAAAGGTGATGGGCTCAGGCCATGTCAGGCAGCCCTGGGCAGATGGGCCCTGTCCCAGCCACCAACAAGCGGGGTCTGTGTCACTGCTCCTTATGGCCATTTTGGCAGCAGTGGGAATGGATGCACCGAGCAGGGGGTGACGTCCTTTCCCCTCGGTCAGAGCCTGCACAGGAGCAGCTCTGCAAGACGCAGTATCTCCACGGTCCCTGACATGACGGCAGCGAAGGGAAGGGGCTTGGGCATCCTGCACTGCCACCGGCATTGCTGGGACCCAGGGCCGGGTCTGCACCCATGAGAGCCCCTGTGCTGGGACAGGACTGCACTGGCTGCAGGGTGTGGGAGAGGAGGGGTGAGGAATGACAATAATTGCTCCTTTTCTTAAATTTACCAGTGTCAAAACCAATCTGAGCAATGGATGCATATATTTAAATTAAAAGTAATTAAAAACGTGCTGCCAGAAAAATGCATGATGGATTCAATGCAAGAAAATGAAGTAATAAAATACTTTATGGATTAACTCATATCAGACTGTTTTGCAAATTTATTTTTCATTATGATACATTCATATCAGATAATGTCTGAATTTATTATGCTGCCTGCAGGCAGGCAGCATCTGAAGCCTCCACAGCCCTGTTTGGCTGCCGGTGACTGGTGAGCAAGGTTTCTGTCATAATTTCTTAGTGGTCACTTCACCTCAGTAATAATGAACGAGGCAAGCAGGGCTGTTATTTTCTTTAATCTCTTTCCTCATATTAAAAAAATACAGCCAGCCACATCATTATTGCACCAGGCCCAGAGGACTATTTCCAGGTCATTACTCCAGTTCGTCTGAGCATCTCAAGGTCCTAAAGGCTTTGGGGTTATATGCAATAAGGCGTTCGTCGACAACATTTCCCTGGAGCCCTAGGTGTTAATGAGAAAGATTTTCCATGTGGCTGTTAACGCTGTGCGGTTTTAAAAAGTCACAAAGAAAATGGGATTTCCTGCTCCAGCTTTCTCTCTCGTTGTGGATCTTTCTGTTTGCATATGTGGGAGGATATTTACCTCTCTAATTACTTGAATTCACACCATCATTTTCCTAGAGGAGGAACCTTAACCGTGCGCAGGGTAGATTTCCACAAGCCAAGTCTGACATTTTCTGGTTTGTTCACTTCTAATTGTCCCCATATTATTCCAACAGAATTTTTTTTCCCTTTGTGGACTGAAGAAATGTCAAACCGCAAACCTACAAGGCTAATGCCACTGAAACCCCCATTTTTTAGCCCAAGACAGAGGCCTGACGTAATACTCTGCATTTGAATGCTGGAGCAGGTCACAGATTGCCGTTGGTGCCTATGCTGTTGTCTCTCAGGACAGCCCGGTGAAGCCGTCACAGACTGGAGCAGGCGGAAAACCTCGAGGTAAAAGGGAGCATACGAGGCCAGGTCCCAAACCTTGGATATAGCCACTCCACAGCCCCTGGGCCAGCGCATGGCTTCCCTCGTGTGCACGGGCGAATTCGGGCATTTCCAAACCCGGAGGCTTCACCTTCCTGACCTGACTTTTCACGAACCTTTCTGTCTGCTCAGCATCCTCACCCGGAGCCCACTACCCTCGTGCTGTGCTTTTAGAGCTGCTGTGAATTTCAGAATGTGTAAAGATGACAGAATGTTAACAAAAGCATTGATTTTCCTATTTATTTTTATGCATTTTATTAACTAAAACCACTTTAAAGTGTAACCACTGTGTATTAAATTTACTCTGCAATGTTGCATATGAATCTCAAACAATAAAACCAATTGAATTCTTTACAAAGCAGAAATTTAGAAAAAGCGCAATTAAAAGCACTGGCAGGCAATGCTGCAAACGCTGTCCCGGTGCCCTTTCCTGGGCAGGGTTTTGCTGAAGCACCCCCCACGTGGGTTCCTCACAGCTGTGAACAAGGGGATAACGCACCCAGAGCCACGGAGATGATTTTAGGAATTTCAGATCTGGAGACAGGCTTGGAGCAAAGATATGCTGCTACGTTAACAATTTTTATAGCCACTTACTCAAAAAGCCTGAGTTCCTTCATACTCCAGACCAAAGGCTTGAAACTGTCTCACTCCGTCCCCCTGAAAAGGCATTTCACAAATTCTCTGCAAATCCACCACAGTTCTGTGCGAGTGCACTGCTTTGAAGCTCCGCCTTTGCTCAACTCCAGTGAATTTCGCAATAAAACTAATTCCAGCTATGGAGAGGCTTTGGTGTACGCAGGCATGCTCACATCCCACGGATCTCACAGCCATTCCATCATTAATATTTTAAAATCTTTGGAATAGCAACATAATCCCACCAGGAATGCAACTGAGTGGGGCCCGTGCCTGGAACATGTGCAAGGCTATAGAAACGCTAAGTGTTCTGGAGGAAAAAAAACCATTTAATCCAGGTACCCGGTGTTACTGAACGCAGATCAGTTTTCCTCTTAACCTGCTCCTTTAAAGCTGTGCAACTGCACAAATCTAGTTATTAGCAAAACTCAGATGTAAGAGGAGAACAGAGGCATAAAAATATCTCGGTTCCCCAATGGGGATAATATTAGCGTGTCACCGTACAGCGATACTTTGCAGGAGAGCTGCATTCGCAGCGGTGAAGCGCTTGCATTGCACTGCAGAGCACCAGAAGTGAGGGGATTTGTAATTCTGCGTTCAGCACTGGGTTTGCCTAAACCAGTGTCACCCATTGCTGAAAAGAGAGTATTTGTCTAGGAGCAGAGCCACTGGGAATGAGCCCTTGGAGCACTGAGTGCGGCGCTGGAATTAAAAAATATCAATAATAGCGGTTCTGTGACCCATAGGTACAACCAACACTTCTTCAGGATCAGGTGGAGGAATGTCCATGATCCTTGCAATCTCTACTTGCGTTTGCTTTAGTGCATGGGCATTTTTCACTTTAAGGGGAAAATATAAACATGCAATAGTTTTGTTATTATGCAGTAATTACTGGGCAATCACATATTTATGTACACCACATAGGTGGCAGTCTGTGGAGTGAGAGGATGCAGGGGCCAGTGGCTCACTCTACACATTGCCACCGGGCAGGGTTTTAAAGTGCAGCTTCTCT
>NW_010186786.1:0-2321 GCF_000695765.1 Mesitornis unicolor | reverse complement strand
GGGGGAATGAGACAATTTTGCAGCGTTTTGTGGGGCAGAAGGAACAATCAATGGCATAGGGCTTCGAGGAAGAGTTATTCCTTTCCCAAAGCACCCAAAACCATGGGGCAATTGCATCTTTGGAAACCACCCTTGGGGTGCAGGCAGGACCTTGAGGGTTTGCAAGGGTTTTGGCTGAGCCGTGCTGCCCGTCCCTGCCAGACATGCTGCTCCACCGCTACGTGGTGTCCCGCCTCATCTGGGCCTACATGCTGTCCATCGCCATGACCTACTTCATCACGCTGTGCCTCTTCCCGGGGCTGGAGTCAGAGATCCACAACTGCACGCTGGGGGAGTGGCTCCCCATCCTCATCATGGCCATCTTCAACCTCTCCGACTTCGTTGGCAAGGTAGGAGAGAGGCCACCGCCAATGTCCCCTCCACCCCTGCCTCCTTTTTTTGTGTCCTGTTACAAAGCCCCTTGGCTGCACGTCAGGGCAATCTGCACCCCATGCGTATCCAACCAAGCGTGAGGATGCTCACCAGCATGGCTGAGCTTGGACTCCTGAAGCAGATGGGCTTTCCACCATCTCATCTTCTGCTCGCTGCCCCTTTTTGGGCACCACATTGCCCTCCCCCAGCCTCCTTGCTTCTCCAGCCCCATCTCTGCCCCTCGCTGCAGATCCTGGCCGCCCTGCCCTACGACTGGAGAGGGACCCACCTCCTCATCTACTCCTGCCTCCGCGTGGTCTTCATCCCCCTCTTCATCATGTGCGTCTACCCCAACGGGAAGCCCACCTTCGGCCACCCCGCCTGGCCCTGCATCTTCTCCCTCCTCATGGGCATCACCAATGGCTATTTTGGCAGCATCCCCATGATCCTGGCCGCTGGGAAAGTGAGCCCCGAGCAGCGGGAGCTGGCAGGTAGGACCAAGCCCTCTTGGGGATCCCCATATTGGGTAGCCAAAGCGTTCTGACACCCCATATCCCTTCCCGCAGGGAACACCATGACCGTGTCCTACATGACAGGCTTGACGTTGGGCTCGGCTGTGGCGTATTTTGCCTACAGCCTCACCAGTACGTCCCACAGTAGCTGTTTCTACACCGAAATCTCCAACGGCTCCTTCACGTTGGGGTACTGAGCCCCAGGGCGGGGTGACGAGGACGGGACCAGCTTCCCACCATGGTCCCCACTGTCCCCCTTAGCCTGTGTCCCTCCTTAAGGAGGGAGCCTTGGACCAGAAACTGCCCCGGGGTGGACAGGGACTGGGATCCCATTAGCATGGGGCTGTGGCATTCCAAAAACCAAGCACTGTGCAGGGCCACTTCTTGGGGTGATGTCCCCCCCACCCTGGGGGATGGCCCCGTTGCTTTTGGGGAGCTCCCCATCAGCACTGTGCAGCTCTCCGCTGGAGAGGGGGGGATCAAGGCTTCTCCTGTTTGAGCCAAGCCCAGAGGAAGAAAACACTGCCAAATCCCAAAGGGAATGGGACCAGCAATGGGGCCAAGGGTGATGGAGGGGTGGTGAGGAAGAGGAGCAGCAAGGGAGGAAGGAAACGCTCCTTCAATCCCACCAGCTCTGGCAAGGTGGGTCTCAGCTTTCACTGATGGTGCTGCAGGTTTTCACCCAGAATGGTTTAAAACCATGATCCATCCCCAAATAATGCTGTGTAAAAGAGCCAATACAGTTCTGCTGGTTAGGAAAAAAAATAGAAAAAAATACCGGTATTTTTGGTCGTGTTTTGGTTTTGCCTCCCCCTCACCATGACAGGGGCAGGGTCTTGCCTCCTCCTCCTTATGCTGGGGGTCTGCCCCATCCCAATGGGGGAATAGCGGGTGGGAGAAAGGGGTGTCTTGAGGCCACAGCACTGCAGATGCCACCCATGGGACACTGCTGACCTCCAGGATTTATGGCAAGGGACGTAAATGATGCTGATGCCAGATGCAAAGTCTTTGCAATGATGCCTGGTCGTTAGCCACGCACTAACGACCCTGGCTGCTGGTGACGGGCCAGGCTGGCATCCTGCGGGGTCTGGGGGTGTCCCTTGTGCTTCTCCCCCCATCCCCAGGGTCCCCTCTGTCACCTGGACCTGTGACTGGGTCCCAGCAAACGCCTGCAAACTGGTGCTGAAGTGCGAGACCACTGCGGGCAACAAGCGGGGAACACAACAGAGTGAGCAGAGCAGAAATCGTCCGGAGAAGGAGCCTCTGCTCCGAGGTCCTGTCCCCATCGGGGCCACCCCCTGGGAGGCTGTGGGATGGACGGGGGCCCCCTAAAGAGCTGTGTCTTACCCCAAAGATGAGGTTGCCACCAAAGGGAGAAGAATAAACCCCCCCCTTCCC
>NW_010186785.1:0-1453 GCF_000695765.1 Mesitornis unicolor | reverse complement strand
GGTACAGGTCATCCTGGAACAGGTCCGACTGCGCCCCCCCCAGTGTCAGAGGGGCAGATGGGACACTCCTGGGGACCCCCACACAGCCCCCATGGGGTCCCCCATACCCAGCCTCCATGTCCCACCCCTGGACCACCCCAACCAGCCATCATGTTGCACCCAGGTACCCCGCACAGACCCCAGGGGGACCCCGAACCCAGCCACTGTCTTCCACCAAGGACCCCACCAGAGTGACTGAGGACCCTCACCCAGCCCCCATGTCCTGCCCAAGACCCCTACCAATGCACCTGGGGACTCCTCCAGCCACCCTGATTGATGACCCCCACCCAGCCCCCATGTTCTGCCCAGCAACCCCATGCAGCCTCCATGGGGTCCCCCATCAGCCTGACTGGGGACCCCCACTCAGCCACATCCCCTTGCCCAGGGTCCCCCACCCTGCTGCCATGCCCCAAGGGGGAATGTCCCAGTCCCATCATCACCCAGTCCCCACCAACCTTCCTTGGCACCGTCATGATGATGGGCTCACACTTGCGCTCGTGCAGCTTGTAGAACCTGCCAGGGAAGGGGGGCAGAGGGGGTCATGAGGTGGAAGAAGTGCAGGAGGGGTCCCCCAGTTGTCCCCATGCCCACCTGGCGATCTCGCACTTGCTGACGTCCAGCCCACGCTTGGGCATCCAGCCCATGCCCCGCTGGGGCTCCTTGCTGGTGAAGGTGTTGAGGAAGTGGATGTAGGGTGGCTCCTCCGTGATCTCAAAGTATCGGATGCTTGAGTCACCCTGGGGACACAGCATTAGCGGGGTCTATGGGTGGGGGGACACATGGGGGACACACAGCAGGTGAGGTGGGGGACCAGCGTGGGGCTGTACCTTGCCACAGACGTAGACCACGTTGGTGTCGGGGTCATAGAAGGGCAGCAGAGCCCCGTTGCTGGAGTCCAGCTCCTGCAGCCCCATGGGCTCCTCCAGGTTCTCCTGTGGGGCAGCGTGTCAGCCCCATGGGGCACCCTAACACGGTCCCATGGGGCACCCCAACA
Source organism: Mesitornis unicolor (assembly GCF_000695765.1). Taxonomy (NCBI): domain Eukaryota; kingdom Metazoa; phylum Chordata; class Aves; order Mesitornithiformes; family Mesitornithidae; genus Mesitornis; species Mesitornis unicolor. The sequence continues at coordinate 420 of NW_010186785.1, read as the reverse complement.
CGGTCCCATGGGACCCCCAGGGTGCTCCTCACCGTGTCCCACAGCGCCAGCTGCCGCTCGCTCATTCGGCTAAAGCCGGTCGTGAAGATCTTGCCGTCAGCCAAGAAGATGGCTCGCATGGGCCGGGCCCCCTCGTGCGCTCGTTCCTTCTCCTGGGGAGCAGACAAGGGGTCAGGAGCGCCCTGGGGAGGGGCAGCGGTCCCCTCAGGGACACGGGACAGTGAGCAGAGAACAGGGGCACCCAAGGGACAGGGGACAGTGGGCAGCACCAGGGGACAAGGGCAGCACTGAGGAGTCTCCCCTTGAAGACCAGGGCCCTGGGGACCCAGGCAGGGTGACAGGTCCCCTCTGGAGACTCACGGCCACCACGGTGCCACGGCGGGGGGCGATGACGCGGACGCTCTTGGCCTTGCAGGCCGG
>NW_010186784.1:0-37488 GCF_000695765.1 Mesitornis unicolor | reverse complement strand
ATTTATATCATATATATTATATTTTTTAAAAAAGGAAAATAAAATCTTTTCTAGCATATTCACTGGTTATAAATGGCAATACCTCTAACTTGAGGTTCTCTTCATATGAAAATCATTGTGAATTTTTCTGCAGATTTTAACATCACCCAGGTTCTCCCCTGCCCTTTTCTTTAACTTATTTGCTTTATAATACTCCTCTCAAACTCTATTAGCTTTTCCCCATCTTTATCTAATACTAAAAGTTTTAAACTACATAGACCATCAGACTTCCTTTACTGCAACTCCTTCTGGCTCACATCTTTCAGCCCTTCCTTTGGATACTCTTTCACTGTCTAATGAATCTTACCAAGCAGGAATCCTGCCCCATCTATAGAGTTCCTCACCTCATGTTATCAGTTTTATAATACCCCATGGATATTACCCCATTACCTGATTGCTGTTAGATTGAAAGTTTAGTCTCCCAGTAGCTTTCCACTAAGCTACTTTAAGAAGTGTTTTGTTCATTTTGTGAATGCGTTCATGATAGGAAAATTGGGTTTATGTATGGGCTTTTTCAAGTACATAAGCAGCAGCAAAAGTGACAGTTTAGCTCTAATTTTATGAACACTCTTGTTTTCAGCTGAATTGATCAAATGCATTGATTGAACTACCATCGATCAGAAGTCTCAAACATGCAATGTCTACAATAAATATCTATCCTAGAATTTGTCAATTTTTCCACAGACATTTCTATTCTACAGAAAAAAGTCCGTTTTACTTTGCATGATTTCTAAATGGTCACTAGCTTCAGGAATGGATGTGACCACCATCAGATGAAGGTGAATGATAGCAAATGGTGGTCCCATTAGTGCTCTGTTGCAGCTGCTCAGCTCTAAGATAGCTACTTAAGGCAGAGAAATGTCCCTCCCCCTTTTTTTCTAAACAGCAGCTTCTTTTCTCCTTTCTAGGTGACTAATGCCAACTCAAGCACCACTACTGTTTCATTAAACAAGTGAACTCCATTGCATTCTGAGTGTTGGTTTCATACTTATTAACCACGTGGGAACCTTAACCTGTGGCTTTGCTAAAAACTTGCAGTAAAACACTACAATGTGAAAATAACTAATGGCTCAAATACAGTACAGTCTGATATATAATATATGAGGAGAGCTGAGCTGAAATCTGCAAGATCTAGCATGCTCAAAATGTTTACAGTTCTTACATCACTTTACACACATTCTGTTTCATCATTGCAACAAAATAACTCTTTCCTAACAAGAAACATACATATTGTTTCAGATGTTTCATTCGCAGTAGTACTGAGTCACGAGAACCATATCTTAATTAGAGTAAAATGAAAAAGCTCCACAGAAGTCAGCTTACATATGCTACATAGGACTGGTTTATTCTTTTAACCCTATTGCTCTAGTACTATTCCAGGTGTTCACAGAGACTTGCAATGAGCATTACTTATTCTACAAGGTAGGACTTGTCCAAACAGAAGACAATTTAATTGCTAATGTAACAAGCCGAGAATCTCACAGGATTTTATGCACGATAATGAAAATGTCTTTCTGATACCAAGCAAAGATCACTGTCATCTCCACACTAGGGAGGATGAAGCTGAGACTAGATTGTTTTCACCCTGGAGCAGGACAGATATTGCCAGTAGAACTGACAAGGTGATCAAGATCTGCTGATATCCTACCTAGGCAAACCACCCTTCTCTGTTATGCAGTGTCATAACTCCAGAGGAAGAAGATAAGGCAAGAATTTCCAATCAACCATTCTCCTCTTCCTGTTTCTTTTCCAACATTGTAAAGCTCAGATTCAAGCAGGTAAGATCAAAATACACAGCCCTAGGCAACAAACTCCTCCAAAGCCTTTTCTGAAGATGCCCACACTAATGTACTTTAAAAAAAGGTAAACTCTATCCTGTATCAGTATTGATTGCTATTTTTGGTTCTTGTAGAAAAAAAAATTCCAAACTTCTAAGCATGGTTACAGTTTTAATTAGCAAAAATATACAACATTCTAGTTAATAAAAAATGAAGGCAAAAAACACCACTGAATTCGGAACCCATAATTAGTCTCTCTGAGCACTGAAATAGTCTTTTCACAGTCATGAACCTAAATCTTCTTTTAAGTAGCTTGGAGAGAAGTGGTGCACCTCAAAAACAGAACAGAAAACATTGTTGATAGGGAGTGACTAAGTAAAATGTACATACAGTTATTCAGAAGAAATGAAGCAGCTGCATTTATTTAAGTTATTCGTTTTTCTGTTTCGTTGTGCTGATTTAGCCATGCTCCTGGGCAGAACAAAGACCTTCTTTCTCCCCAGGTAGCACCATGTGAACCCTGTCAGCAGGAGATTTGTCCCTCATGTATTTCCACAGCTGGGATGGAACCACCTGGATGGAGACCATCCCTGTCAATGAAAAGAGCTTCCCATACAGCTGCACCACCACGACCCAGAGGCACAGGTAGTATTGGGCCAATAGACCAGGGATCAGGCCAGATATTTTCTAGCACGTGGATCTTATTTTTCAGGACATAGTTTGTAAAGCATCAACCTTTGTTCTGACCCTTAGTGAAGTAAGTAATTGAAAGTATTCAGAATTTTCCTCCAGTTTCTCTGAAGCACGTGTTACCCTACAAAACAACAGGGAAGTCAACAGGTCCAGAAAATGTGTTTCGAATCTTTTCATTTGCATCCTTGGGAAAATGGAGCTACCATGGACTCTATTCCCTAATCAACGACCTTCTAAAAACCTATCTTTTCCATCAGTGCAATAACATGGGATGATGAAAATAAGCCCCTATTCTGGCTTTAAATATTCAAGGTTATAATTTCCCTTCACATGACCTCTGAAGCAAACCAATACAGCCCTGGGTTCACACCTCACTTCATGACAGAAAGTTTTAACAAATTGTGATGAAACTTCAATAGCTGAAAGCAAGACAAAGGCATCTTTTAATCGTCAAATTAGCTGGAGGGAAGAGCTGGAACTGCTTTCAGCCTGGAAAGAAGGGGAAATCATTAAAGGAAATCATCCCCTTTTCTTTTTCCAAGTAATTAGAAGAACCATCTGTATGTTCATTCCACTACAGTAAAGGGTGCAGATTAGCATTTCAGAGAGATTTGAGTTCACCCAGTAATACTTTGATGTGTTAACATGAATGATGCTAAAATTTCTAAGGTTCTCAATGTTATACAAGTTAAAAAGGGTACACATGTCACTTTCCAGTCACTCTTTTTAAATGACTATTCAGCAGAGCCAAATTTACATTCAGAGAATTTTGCTTTCATCTCCAAAAGCATATTAAAAAAAAATATGTTCCCATTAAAATAAATATAGTATTTACATAATGCCCGGCTCTAACCCTGTGGATCAGTACTGTCAGACTGTGCAGCACAGGCTGCCATAATGAAAACAAAATTGTACAAAAGGCTTATAAAAAAAATCCAGATATAAACAACTTAAGTAAACCTTTTAGTTGTGACTGGTTTTACCCAACAAGAAAAATAATCCCTCAAATATTTCTTCTGTGGTTTTCAAGAGTATAGCAAAATTTCAGGCACAAAGTCATACATAACTAAAGCACAGTGAAAAGAGAAAATGAAAACCAAAAAGTTCTACAGACTTAGTTTCACATATATAAAACACAACCGTCTCTAGTGTGGACCACCTCTGGTTAATCTTGAAACAAATCTTTTCCATTATTAGTTCTCTGAGTACTATAGAAATCTGCATTTGACCTGAGGCAGAATGGAAATTATAAGATAATATAATAGACCCTGCAGACCTCATAAATAAAAGACCGTGGGATGACTAAATCATTCAATACAGACCTCTTCATGATTGAAATCAACTCATATGGATAAGTGAAGCTAAATTCAGTTTTCCCAAGATCCTTTATGACTGTCCAATTCTCTTAATACACATGTTCAAATCATTAGACAAAGTTCTGCCCATGTATTTACCTATAAATGGTAAACTCCAGCTCCAGCAAGGCTAGAATTGCCCTCCGTGAACCCAGGTCTGTCCTCATCATCCGTCATTATGACTAATCAATTAACTTAGAATAAAAATGCATGTCTCAGGAAAGAACTTTGCGCAACAGCTACAACTTTAAATTTCCCAGCATATATAGTGAAAAGAGCATCTTTTCCCTTGAAACAAAATGAAATTTCCAAGGGAAATCACACTCCTCTGGAGCTGGGCTCTGCAAACCACAAACAGCTCTCACCATTTCTTACAGACCCCTCTGTTCAGGGAAGCCGAAACCAGTAGACTCTGAGATGTTAACTTTCTGGAGCAGTTTCCAGAACACTTTAATGAAAACTAACTGTATAGTTTTGCTCATGGAATTCGAAAAGCAAAGCAAAATATATAGAGAAGGTAGATAAATAGAGACCAAAAAATAAATTTAATCTGATTTATACAGACAAGAGCCCAGCCTTTTTTCTCCATGCTTGGACATGGTTCGTGGGGAACCCGAGTTCCTCCAATTTGGAATTTTAATCTTCAGAACACACTCTAAGGAGGAAAATGCTGCCACTCAAGCTGCAAATGAGGAACAAAAACATGGAGTAACTCAGCAACTTTCTCAACAGGAAAAAGAAATAATAATAGAGAGACAGACATGTTTTAAACCCCCATTACTAAACCCTGCAATACGTTTGCTCCATAAATGAAAGCAGAACATGGAGGATGCTTGTCCAAGTGGCAATTATTCAAAATCTGAAGAATGACAAGGGAGGAAAGAAGCAATTTATTTTGCTGCCTTAATTTTACAAAAAAGTTAAAGTCACATTGCCATCTCACCACCATGTCCAGGAGTTTTGTTCTTGACTTCAACAGGCCAAGGATTTTACTATGCAATATTAAAGTGATGTGGCTAATGTACTCTATTGATTAATTCAATTTAAATCAAATGGCACCATGTGGCATACCAACCTGAATGAATTTGAACACAAACATCCAAACAGAAATGTTATAATCTGTAATGTCCTCTCAACATTCATGTTTTGTAATGAGTTTATTACTCAATTCTCAATTAATACAGTATGAAGATCTGTGGCAGAGGTAGGAATTCACAAGGACTGAAATTAACCTAGTGAGATTTATCTCCCTGGGCTTCCTGGGGGGGGGGTCACTCAAACACAAAAGTGAGAGAGGGGAGTTACAAAGCAGACAAATTCATCTGCTGAATGGTTGAGTACACAAATTTACAAGTTCCTTTCAAAATGGCACCCAAGGAGTCTAATTTTGGTTTCAGAATTCAGAAAGCCTTCATCCCCAGTGGTGAAAAGATGAGCTTTTTCTGCTACTTCTGGGGTTTTTTTTGCTGTTCTTTTAGGCTTAATCAGTTTAAGAGCTGTTAATATGTGTCAGGATTATATTCTCTGATTAGCACCTGTTACTCCTTGATTCAATTACTCAAACACTCTTTAACTTATTTTTACTACATAGTATACAACATCCAACGTCAAAAGGGCCTAGAAGGACAGATGTGAATGAGCAGAGTAAAAGAATTTATTATAGCTACAGTACTTGCCTACACAAAATACCCCATTATCAAGGGAACTGTTTCCCGTTTGTCCCATTCCTCTCTGAAGTTAATGCTGCTTGACTGCAATGAATCACAGTAGATGATGTTTCCTATTATCAGCAAAAGTAGTCTATAATTCATAGTAAAGCAATTTTTAAGCCACTTGAAATGCTTTTTGCACTTAGAGTTACTCTATTTTCTGCCGTGTACAGCAGGAGTTGCTTCCATCCAATCTAGCTGGTTGGTTGCTATACACAAGCTTATTGCAGGTGACTGAAATTACACACTGCTTGAAGGCTACCAAAATGCTGCAGAAGCACCAAGGAAGAAAAAAGATAGCAAAGAGATCACAGAAGTTGTAACTGGCTGAAAAATGTACCTGGTGTCAATAGGGTTTAGAGGACACAATCGCAAGCATTTGCTCATTCATTAAGGGTGAAACAGAAGCAAAGCTCTGAGAGCTTGAAATGCAGACTGGGTTGTCTACACATCCTTGTCATGGGAAAGGACACATCTAAGCTGTTGGAGCAATTTATATGCATCAGGTTATCAAAGATCAGAGACCATGTCCATAAACCAAAGAAAGAGATCTGGAAGACTCAGCCAAGGTGTGCATTTGGTGCAAAGGAGTGGGCAAAAGAAGCCCCATAGATCCCCTTTAGTTGACCGCATCAACCTGACAGTCTTCCAAGTCACATAACATGGCCATAGCCTTGCTGCCGTACAGCCACCATCACCCTTGACAGCACAGCTGGAAATGGCATAAGGCAGCTAGCACAAATGGGTGCATCTCTGCAGCTCCCAGAGTCTAAATGTGCATTAATCATCCAGCTGGAAAGTCTAAAATGACAAAACTGGAAGCACAAAACATTAACTCCAACCAAATATGAAATTTTATCCTTCTGTAAGACTCACTGGCACCAGGAATATCTAGTAGTACAGTTAATATTAGTCCTAGGGATAAAAAGAAGCTGAAGAACAAACTTTATTGCAGAACTCATTTGTTAACCAGATGTTTCTCAGATTTTCTAATCCCCAAATAATGTAGTCTTTCACATGACCCCCCCTCCCACACACACACACATGTACCATGCTAACACAGCTGTTAAATTTTACAAGTCAATAAAAGCTTGGTGTTGAAAGCTTAGTCTTTCTGCCCAACTTTATGATGTCTACTTATTTTATACAGATGTTATGTACATACACAGAGTTATCTATAAAATAACTACATATTTTGTAAAGAAAAAAATACAAGGAACTCCAAAAATAAGGTATGGGGATAATTCTGGGTGGCAATGAGTTCAATGTAAATGAAACTCAAAAGGTTTTAGTATGGAAGGACTGAGAAATATTCCCAGGAGGGAACAGGGGCAAACAGGAGGTGAAAGGGGCAAATTATGGCTATTGAATGATCTGTGGAAAAGTAACTACAAGTCAACACTGATAAAATCTTCCTCTTCCTTGCCCTCAAACTGTACTTGTGATTTTCTGAGTCACAAGCTAAGTTCATGACTGAATGAAATTAAATTGCATAACAGAAGAATAGCAGCACTAAGATAAGCTATCTAGTCCAGCAGTCTATCTCTAGTAATATCTCTTGGGAGAAGGAAAGGGGGAGCAGAAATAGTACATACTGATGCTTTCCCTCTGACAGCCTTCCAGCAATCAATATTTTGGGTTCTTTTAAGCCAGTGGTTTAATCCAGAAAGGCTCGTTACACAGGCTTTTCTTCCACAGATTTGTCAAATTTCTTTCTGATTTTGCTTCATCCAAATCCAAAACAATCTCAGCCATAGAAGTGCCACATTTTAATTATGTAGCTTTGGTTTTTAAGCCTATTGACTGATTAACAACTTTATGGGTTGCTTTCTACTTTCTCAAGTTCTACCACCTAGTTTGCTTGCTACACTAAACCCATAAAGTTAGCAATCATACAATAGAATTAAAAACCAAAGTTGCGTAATTAAAATGTGGCACTTTTGGCTGAGATTATGTCTGAATGCCTGACTTCTTCAACTTATAGAACAGGCAAAAGAAAAAAATACTGCTAAAGGCACAGATTAAACTTCAAAACAGGAGACTCTATAGCCTACAGTACCTGGTGCTTCTGCATAATTAGGAAAAAATACTGTTGGGATGTTGTCACTAAAAGTGATCAACATAACAGATACTACATGAAACAGATTTCTTATTGTAAATTTTAATAAGTTCTTGTTCTCCATCCTTTCCTCAGCGATTCTCTCCTGTCTTCATTAGTTAATTAGTTCTGCCTGGAGCAGTAAGCTTGTGATGCTTAAGAAAAAAGCAGAAAATCAGTAACTCAAGAGACTCTCAGAAGCTTTGATCATTTGTTCGCTCATTTTAACCTACAAATCTTTCCCTTTTTCTTTTTGAAAATTCTTGCTATAAATTCCCACAGGAGATTCTCAAACCCTGTTGCTGAGGTCCTTTCAGGTGAACATCTTGTAAACACCTTCAATCTCCTGTTGCTGTAGAGTTCTCCACAGGAGCCGGGTGCCATGGTATAAACACATTAACCAGCTAGTCAGAGCTTCTCCAAGCAATTAAGCATCTCTAATGAGATACCAAAGATGTGAATAAGTTCAGCATTTTTTATTTCTAATTTCACCCCCTCAACAAAAACCAGTAGAAGGCAGCCATGAAACCACGCTGAGCTGGGCAGTCATTCGTCAATGTTAGCACTGCAATAAGTTACCATAAGCCTCATCCAAAATCAACAATGGTGTTCACTTCTCCATGCAATGATCACTTCTCATTTGTCCCACAGTAACTTAATTTATTCGTAATTTAGTAATTAAGAATACCTTGCTTCTATTAATCATTTTAACAAGATCAGTAGCTTAGTCTCAGTTGAAAAGAAACTGAATATTTTTGAAAACTCCATGCACATGATCTGGAAACAATATTGATTTAGTTATATACTTAGTGCTGATAGCTATAAATACTACTAGATAGAAACACAAAATATGTTTTAAAAAAAATCTTCCTTGTCCAAGTAACAAACTGTACCATTGACCTTTTAGTTCAAGTGCTATCTACACGAGATTGACACATTTCCCAGCAGAGCCACTGATTTCAGGTGAGGCAATCTATTGGAATTTAAATTCATTTGTAATTTAAAACTATTCCTAATAGCATTTGCATTATTTTATTTGCTGGATGACTGGAAAGTTAATATTGCAGCAATAAATTTCCCATCTTAAACTGTTTGCAGAATGATAACCATACTGTAAAAGCCTGAATAAAACTGTTTCAAAATATGTTAGTTAAATTCAGAAATCAAGACAGGTATATTCTCCAACTTCTCTGTTAGGGAGTATTTGCTTGTGATATCAGTCTATTAAAATATCAGATTGAGGCCAAATGAAAAGAACAGCTCTAGGAGTCAGGAATTTCTGCGTTGTCCTTAGTCTACCCTTGCCTGAGCCTCAGGAGTGTAAGTGGTATTTTAAACATACAGAGTGCTTCAAGCATTTATTCCTACAACAATTAATCACAGAATGTTCTATTTTGAAGTATTGCAAGAGCAAGGATTTATTAGCATTTTATTCTGAAGATGTGCAGGAGTGAAGATTTTGCCTGTGAAGCTGGGATTCCAGATCTTTTGATTAAAAAATTATTTCAAAATTTACGTATTTGACCTTCCCAGCCCCATCGGTGGCTAGGAATTCAGCTGATTAAGCTCTTCAGTTCTGGATATTTTAAAATCAGCTTCCTTCTCAGTTTCCATCCCCTTGTCAGCTCATGGAGAGGACAGCCAAAGAGCGCTGGTGGCTGCATGACAAGCGTATGACTTCCTTCCTTCAAAGCCTCAAAACTCTGGGCATGCACTTGGCTCTGTAGAAGCTGAAGAGTGGGGAACTGATCTAGCTTAAAAATAACACAGCAAAAGCAAAATGATTAATAAGCAGGGCTGGATCACAGGCTGTTCCCATACCCCAGTATTTGTGATTCACTGCAGCAGCCCAGGAGGCTGGATGGGGACAGACTGTGGCTCTGATACAGCCCCTTGTGACTTTTTGGTAGTGGCACAAAACACACGAGCAATTGCAAAGCAGCACAAAGGGTGCCCACAGCTCTGATAGAGATCCCCAGACTGAAATCCAGAAGACTGTACTAGCAACTCACTGATTCCCAGGAAAAGCTCATTTGACCAGATCATTTGCCCGTGTTGCCCTGAAATATCCTCATTTCAGGGTGTCACTAAAGAGAGCCATTCACATATTTTTAATCTCTTCCCTGTACATATTCTATTGCTACCCGATAGATTCAGCAAATTTTTGCTACATCCCACACACATATTTTTCAGTAAGTGGCAGCCAGATCCACATGAGTCATCCTCAGAAATTATCTTTTCTTACAAGGCTCCAGTGGGTACAAAATTTCTATGAACTCATAACAAGGGACCCTATTGACTGAGCCTGTCCCATAAGTAGCATTGCTGGGTGCTTCAGTCATATATATGGCAATTAGCAATGGTGGAGAAAGAGGTTTTTATGCTCAGAAATATGTGTTAAAGTGTGGCTGACATGGACTGTGCCACAGAGTGACTCTGGCACTTGGCTGAGCTTACTGATGCACTGCTCGTTTCCCACTCCACACATGGAGAAGGAGATGAGGTCTGTGTTAAAAATCAGCACAGGCTCAATGCGACCTCTGTTTTTGAGCAGAGATTCAGTGAGGCTATGGCAATATTCACTACCTGGAAATCTGGTTCCAAGTCACTATTCACTCTATAGGTGAACTATATTTGTTCCCAATTTGTATAAGCATTATAAGCTTCCAAAAGGAAGCAATCAGTGCAATACAGGCAATACAGAATTACATCTACAAGTGAATAAAGTTATGCCTGTCCATGAGACAGCTAAGAAAGAGAAAAATCACCTTTTGTGTGTGCAACACACAATAGTTTTTAATGCTCCTTTATCCCCTTCTCTCCCACATCACCTGCACCCAGAAATAAGTGGAACTTTAAGCAAGGTTTCAATGAGTACACTGGAAGATTTTCTTTGACACATTCCACATTAGCCTATCATCAGTTCTTGCAAACCCTGGCTGCTCTGTTTAACAATTAGGTATAATGGGTATGATTAGGTATAAAAGGGATGTTCGTTCTTGCAAAAAGATGAGTATTTAAAGTGTCCTTGAGTAAAATTAATATAAATAGATACAGAAATAAACAAAGAGTGAGTGAATTGCATTGAAAGTAATTTGCACTTAAAAAATATACATTACAAATTCCATAATGTATATTATGGAGTAATATATTCCATACAAATTAAGGAACATGGAGAACACTGCAATGAATATTAACCTTTCATCTACACAAATTATTGGAAAGCAGTGAGACAAGGTGATTGCCGTGCAAATGTAGATCCAGTGCAATCACAAGGCCTGGGAGTATTTTCTAAGAAAACATGATCGCTCTTTAACACATTCTATCTGCCCCCTTCCAACAGCCTTTGAGTCAGGCTTTTCTAACCAGCCTCATACACTTTGTCTTGAACAGAAATATTTGCAGTTGTGAACATTCACACACAAATGCATTTTCTATTTTTCATTATTTACAAATTTGGCTGATGTATCTGTGGTAAGGTATATAGAAGCATACATACATACATACATACATACATACATATAAGGGATTTAATGTACTGGCATGTAGCATTGGATTAAAAAACACAATATACACAAAACCAGTGTATTATAGAAGGCAAGCCTTGGCTGTAGGAGCACAAATGGCCACAGATCCTAAATTACCACTTGTCAAATGCACACCTGTCCTGTGCAGCAGCTTCAATCTTGTGATAAATAAGTAGGGCTTGGAAGAAGCTGGGTGCTGGGCATTTGCTTTGCTATTTGCTCTTTTTTAGTTTCTCAATACACTCTTGAAAGCGCCAGAAAAGAACAAATACTCAGGGGCTGCTTTTCCTAGACTTCACTGTTCCCATAAAAGACCCAAAGGAGCTCGATATGAGTTCATCAGAGAGGAGGTTAAAAGGTGAAGATGTTCCAATCCATACAGACACGAAGAGAACATCTGATAATGGAGGGATTATTATGTACCAAAGGCATAATGAGAGCTGAAGGCCAAAGCTGGAGCTGGATAAATTCATGCTAAAAATAAGGCACAAACCATTAGCTATGAAGTTAATTGCATATTAGAGCTATTTTCTGAGAATATGGATTCTCTGTTGCCTAAAATATTTTTAAAGATTTTAAGATTTAAGGACTGCTTGCCTTTCTGAGTGTGTTCTGCTGCTCACATGGGATTTACAGGCTTGAAGTAACGATTGAGGTTGCTTGTGCTGTACACACCATCCAATTAGTGAGAGAAAGCCCCCTCACTTTCTGAGGACAGTAAACTCCTCAGGAAGTGAGAGGAATATATACTTTTCTATGCATTAAGAGTTAAACCCTGCATCTGTGCCTGATGCACATGCCTTCTTCCTTGCCTGGATTTGATTGCACATCTTGCTAAGAATTTTCACTTCTATTTAAAGTCATTGGCAAAGATGTTAATGAACAACATGCTGCATCCCTGGGTCACAAGCACAATTTCAGATTGAACCTGGAATAAAAGGCTCTGTGATGACGAAGGCTCAGGAGTGAAACTAAATTACAGGGACAGCAGCTGAGCATTTCCTAAACAAGAGGCTGGTACGAGAATTGACACATTTAAAAGCTGGACAGAAGCAATTCAAGAATATTGTGTGTGTTTATTTTACTTGCTAAAAGCATACTTCACTTCTCATGTTGTTTTAATTAGGCAGCAATGCATAGAATTAAGACATTTTACTCATCAGACACTCTCTTTGTGTGCCTCTGCTTCTGCCTCATCTCTAACCCTTCTCAGCATAAAGAGAAATTGCTACACAGCAGAGGGACCATGCAGTTTTTATTTGAAGGTAAGGGAAAGCAAGAATTATAGCTAAACAAGGGACCCATTCCCACATGCATGGATAATTATGGAAATGCTCCTCCTGGTGACAGCAGACTGTGTCTCTGGCCAGTATTTCTGTGGAATTTTTCTGCTAACAATGCAACGTACCTGAAATAACTATGAAATCTATGTAGGTTGGAGTTAGTCTATGTTGGCTAGAGTTTAGTTTTGGGCTTTGTTTTGTTTAGGCAACAGTTGTTAAAAAAAAAGCGTGGCTTTTTCCTATCTGTTGGATTTATTTATTGACTCACAGAGGGAAGTTGGAACTGTATGAAGTCCATAGGTGGATCCATAGTTAGCAAAAAGCTCTTTAAATAATATGTGCATTTTAAAAATTGTTGTTATATAAATAAAATTTATTGTTACATAATATCAGACTATCACATACTTTTGCAAATCCCAGCATTTGAATCTTTCCAAAGAGGTCCGGAGCGCTAAAACCCTTTGAGACCACAAATCTGGTTCTCTCAGCTGCCTGCTCAGATCCACCCCCTCCTATCCCACAGGCACAGCCCTGCACATTTCTGCTTTGCCTATCAGGAGCTGCCTTCTCACAGTTCATGTTAATGGAGTTGCAGCTTAATACACTGCCAGGCAGGGTGAGCGTCCCTGCTCACTGGATGAGTAATGGATTTTGCAGTTTGAGGGCAGAATTAAAAAAATCATTCTTAAAAACTTGGCTTAGGATAAACAGTTTAAAAAAGAGGGTTATGACTGGAGAAAAACAAACAAACTAAAACCCCACAAAAATGTCATTCTGGGCAATGCTTTTCCCGTTTGGGGTTACTTCACCTTTTCTTCCGTCATCAAAATATACCACATCAATATGGAAAGCCAAGGTTGCTTTTTGAGGAAAAAGAATCTCAATAAACCAAAAAACACAGCAACATGAAAATTAAATATTCACGCCATTCTGGAGTGAAGGATTTTCAGCATGCTGAGAGACACATTTTTATATTCCCTCTCCTCCTTTTTTTACCCTCCAGCAGAATCTATTTCCCAAGTTCAACTCAAATTCACAAGTAATTTCTCTTCTCCCCATGCTCTCAAGAAACCCTCCAGTCTTGTCTTAGAGTTGCTGCTCAAAAACCACCCACTCCAGCCTTTTGCTAAAGGTACTCAAGCACCCAGCCACTCCTGGGGGTCCAGCCCCATGGCAGCTGGGTTCCTGCCCCGGTACCATCAGATACCTTCCTCTCTGCTCCTCTTCCCCACACCAGCAGCTATTAACAACACAATATGTCTAACTTTCCTGAGTTTCAGGTGGTTTTTTTGTTCATAGCATCACAGAGGTGTTGGTGGAAGGGACTTCTGAAGGTCACCTCATCAAACCTCCCCCTTAAGCAAGACTACTGCCCAGAGCACACCCATTCAGCAATGATTTCCTATAAACAAACGCTTGAAAACCTCCAAGGATTTCACAGCCTCTCTGAACAACCTGTCCCAGTACTGTACCCTCCTCATGATTTTCCTTTTTCTAACATCCAGCCTTCACCTTCCCAGCAGCAATTTGCAGCTGTGATCATACCAAGTTCAATCCACAGTGGATTTAACTATTGGAATCCCATCTAACTGCAACTCCCAGTATTTTGACATGGAAAGGTTTAAAATGCATAGGAGTTAGTATTGTTCAAAGCTGAAATAGTGTCAGTGGAGGGATTAGGATCTCTTTATCAGTGAGGTAATGCAGCGTATATTCTAAGTACTCTCCTGATGGGATTTGAACCCCTCTCAAGCAGGGGTTTCCAACAGTATTTTGTTAGATGATATCATGCAACAAAGGATGAAGTGAAGCACCCTTTTCTCTTCCTATTCTCTTCCTCCCTATGTTTTTTTTTGTAGTGTTATGAAAGAACAGACATCTGTAACATCAGAAAAGAGTTTATGGTTCTGGGCTCCTGCATTCCAGAACTTGGACATTTTTATTTGGACATCCTTGCTTACATCAATTTGGGGGTAACAAGCCATTTGTCCTGGTAACTACACCCACCTTGTGCCTGGTAAGCTCTACTCTTAAAATTGTGGCCATCATTTGCAAGGTATACTCCGTGTCCTTCCATATAGATAGATCTACTGTACATAATGAGTAAATTATGCTTACAGGGGAGTTAGGACACCGAGTTTAATGCTCCGAGTTCATGTTCCTCAATTAACTTTAATTTTCCCCAGTGTTGTCATGCCTACAGAGTGAAAGCAGCATTCAGATAATGACCCTGCACATCCTCCATCTTGTTTATAACCAAAGCAATAGGCCAGTCACTGCCTGATGCAACCCAGCAAAGCCTCACCGACGTCAGCAGAGCCGGGGTGAGAATCTCCTCTCCTGGTTGCAGCTTCCGTACCTGCAGTTCACGGCTGTGCCCTCAGACACGTGCTTCACAATAGAGCAGATCCGTCACGTCATGAGCCCTCAGCCCAAACAGGTCGCTACAAGTCTTTGAAGGGAACAAGCAAATGACATGAGTAATGCCAAGGAAGCACAAGAAATGCCATATAACAACCTGCATAAACATCAGTCTTTTCATCCAGCAAGCACAGTAAATCCTGAAATTAAATAGATTCACAATATCAAGGCTGCAGTTGCTGATCTCAGAAGCACAGTGGCAATGCTGCGCAGATCTTGAGGCTGCCTTGGGACTTATGTATTCAATGCAAAGTGCCACACACAGCAAAGTACAGCTGCTCTCTAATCTTTGCCTGATGGTTTTATTTCATAAAACAGAGAAAATAGATTTCACATCCAAGTCCACCTGACTTTGACATAGCAAGGAATTTAGTGACCTTAGCAAAGGGTTTAGACTCTTAGAGAAGTAGAAAATGCTTGTTGACCTTGTTCATCAAAACTTTTGCCAAAAATGTGGGATCTTACCTAAACAGTAATTGTAGTAGTGCCTGTAGTCTGTAAAAACTCCTATTCTGACCAAAAGATGAAAGCCACACCAATCTGAAATATTCTACCAGTATATCCCATCATGCTACTCCCCGGTAATTTAAATTTAGGAAACAGAAATTGAAGGGAAATGCTAAGACACTGCCTCCAGCTGACAGAGCCACCCTGTATTACAAAATCCTTTTAATAAATAGATTCAGCTAAACATTAAGTGTATCTATGTTTTCTGTCCATGTACCTCCTCCTGAGCACCTGGTCCAAATCCAACTGCTGCCACAGAAGCCTCTTCAACTTGCAACTAGATCAAGCCCAGTGAGAGTTAGTGATGACATGGTCCTGTCTTCCAGCAGAGGCAAAGGCTCAGCAATGGGACCTGAAGTACTGGGTATGCTTTGGTAAGTTATGTGTCCTGGTCTTACATTAGTCAAAAAAGGGAAGCCACAGCAGCATTAGGTGAACACCATGGTAGATAAGAGCTGACTGATTTACTGATTGTCCTCCTGTTCCTCTTCTACTCTTCAAACTCATTAATTTTCTGTTCTGATAGCTGACCACAGAAACTCAACCCAAATCAAAGCTGTCTCTTGCAGAATCTCATTCACAATGCCAAATAGTTTATGGTCTAAAGGATTATTCTAATGATTTTATAACAAAGTAGACAATATATTGACTTTGGGAAGAGAGTTATTCTGTCCATTTCAAAGGAAAAATTATGAATAATCCTTCATTGTTTCAAATGTAATTCAGTTCCATAAATCATTCGCAAAGAGGCACCTGGGTCCATCCCATCACCTGGGTTTCTAATCTGCGTAACAATTACAAAATAAATCCCCTAGGTAATTTAAAAGCTGGCTAGAACACCCTGGTGTTCTCCAGGATTAGGACAGAAAGAAGTGTCAGGGAGAAGCCGTTCATCAGCAAAATGCTAACAGCTGGACACAATTTTGCTTTTGAATGTGTATCAGCCCTACTGGCTTTAGTCAGACAGACTGCAAAGAGTAAGCGGAGGCTCATTTAAAATGTGCTCGTTTCCACTGGCAACCAATGGAACAAAAGAACAATCAGATTTAATCAATTTATTTCAATGTGGCTTTTTCAAATAGGTTTCCTTTAAATGATTCAAGAGACAATAAGAGGGAGAGGAAAGTCAAGCAATAAAATGTAATGATTCTCATTAACTGCTATGAATTGACTGTTTCATAGTTTAACTGTGGCACGAGCTGTGAGTTTTTTCACATTTTCATCAGATGAGGTCTTATTTACAAGCAAAGCCACAAAACTTAAATCTGGACTCCAATCCTTTTGTTTGAATGCTGATTTCAGATTGGGTCCATTTTAACTTAATTTGTCCCATAGCTGTGAATAATCAAAATTAACTTGTTCAGTCTAAAATGCCATCTGCATTTGTCTTTCATAAATCTTGCTACATGAATCATCAGTAATTTTACGCTGTTACCAAAAGGACATAAAAACCTCATACCCAAATTGGAAATGCTGTGAGGCTAGATGACATTTGCAATGAATGCCTTGTCAGAATAGTTTTCCACCTAACCTTTAATAAGTTTATTTTCCATATATTTATTATTGTCAATAGAAGAACATTACATCCTGGAATAAAATATTTATGGACTTTCTGTGTCTTTGTGGTCTACGTCTCCTGGTTCAAAGACCCATTTAGGGGCTTTTTAACTGTTTACCATGTCATTCTCGTCAAGTGGTTCTTTTGCTGGGCTTGCTACCCTTTTTCTAGTGTATTAAAGCACATTGGGAAAGTTTTTCTTTGAAAACTAAATAGTTTTCTCAAATGCATTTAGGAAAGTATTTTTACTATACATATTTGTAGTATTTTTGCTTATTGCTAATAATAGCGTGATTACAAGTGACCTAGAGCAGCACCACATCCAGCTCACAGACCTTACATTCCTCATGCTTGATTTAATTTTTTAATCTAAATCTTTCTGTATGCTGTTCAGTTCAAGCTCTTCAGCTTCCAGTTCAGCATGTCTGGGCCATCTACAGACTCATAAAGCCAGCATATAGCTAAACCTTTTATTCTCTCCTCCCTGCTTTCCTCCTTACATTTCCACAATGAGTATTAACCCTCGTATTCTTGATGAATTTTTGGCTGTTGGTTACCAGTCACACGTGTAGGAGTGTTTCTCTTTGCAGGAGCTGGAGTGTGTGCTGATGCCCTGACATCACAGTACAGCCTTGGCAAACCTGCCTTTCCAAAACCCTTTGTCTTCTTTTGTAAGTGAAATTTTTTGGGGTTATTTTAGCCATTCCTGGTCAGTGCCTAGTAAGTTTTTTACCAGGAATGTGTGCAGAAAGGAAGATTTTTGCATTTACCTCCTCCATTTGTTTTACTTGCTTTCCTCTGATTTCTCCTGTTCTTTTCTTAACCCTTGTTTTCTGTTTTCTTTCATGTTTCCTTTTAAGCTATTTCACAGGTGCACATTTCCCGTATAGTCTAACACTGTATTATTTTATATGTCTCAGTGGAAAGAACATAAAGCAAACAAAAGCAGAAAACACCTGCTCTTTGATGAGAGAAAAGCTTGAATGATGTTTTCCTAGCCACCACCTTGTGATGGGATTTCACAACCTGGGAGTTGGACATGACAGCCTAAAGTGAGGATGGGGTGTGCACTGCCAACTCATACTGTTCCCAGAGCCTGTAAACCAGTCCCAGTTCTGTTGTTTCAAGCGTTTGTCAATATTCATAACCTTTTCTCAGGAGTTGCACAATTCTTCACATTTAATGAGGAGGTTGAAAAGTTATTAAACAAGTTGAGGAGGGTATAAGATAATAGGGAAGAAGTCAGACCGAATAAAGATTGAACTGCATTAAGGACAAACTCAAAGACATCCTTTGTGATCTATTTGGTACACAGTGAACCACTGATTTCTGAATTCTCAGGGCAGACAACAATTCTTTGCTGGACTGAAGGTGAGAGGTGATACTGGTACACATGAAAATCAGGTCAGGAAAACATTAATTATACTGCAAAGCACTGGTAAAACCATCATTTAAAACACTCATTGCTGGTAAGAGAGCAAGAACAGAAGATCAAAGTTCAAACAGGATCTTAATTAGATGCCTTATTTACTGTGCTTTGTCAGACACACACTAACAAGAAACTTATTTTCCACATTGGAGGATGGTTGCAGCCATGCTTGGGGACTCAGAAAGGAGCAAATGAATTATATCTATCAGTGTAACCTCAAAATATTTGTAAAGACCCAGAGTGAAACCAGGAGATGAGTAAAGCTAAAAGATTTACTGAGAATCAATCACAGCAATGCAATGCCCTTTTCAGACTGCATAACAAGCTTTAAAGATAGGGAGGAGCAATAGATGTCACACAGGCTCTAGGACTTTTGGCTTTCATTTGAACAAACTAACAGACACAATCTCTCTAGATGAAAACATTATGGGGTAGACACAAAATTCCTCTCAGGCACAACCAGCAATATTCACTGTCAAACATATTTTTCCTACAAAGTAGGATTTGGAGTAGAAGTATCTTGCCCCATTCAGTACATCTAGCACGGACATGGAAGATAGATTAGAGAAGATGCCTATAAAAATGCATTCAAGAGGCAGCTGGAACTGGCTTCAGGCAAGTTTGAGGACATGGTTAGAATACCAAAGGATCTTGTCAAACTGGAGAAATGGTCTGAGAAAAATAGTGTGTGACTGAAAAAAAGAAGAATATGAAGCACCAATGTCTGGGCAAGAATAGTCAGCTGCATGGACATGGAGTGTAGAACTGCACAGGTCATGAAGGCCGTCAGCACCAACGTCCAGGTAGAAGGAGAAAAAAAACCAACCAAGGAAACAGATAGCCTTCAGATAACTCACTCCTGGCTTGACATGGATCCCACTGCCTTCAGCAGTGCTTTCTTTCAGTGTCAACTCATGGTCTTTTGACCGAGAGAGTCCCTAGAGATCCTCCTTGGACACAGTGGCCTTGGCCCCAGTGGCCCCATGCTGTGGAAAGCACCTGGAAGTGCATGAGAAATCAGCAGTTTATGTGGACTACAGGTTCAGCTAGAGGAACCAAAAAAATGACATGAAGAACACATTTCAGATGTTCAGATCTGAATGAATTATGTTTATCTGTCTTATTTTCATCTGATTCTTTTTCACTTTGTTCTCTGTTATTCCAGTGCTGTTTTCTGTACATTTGGAGGTTGAAAGCATGCATTTATTATAATGAATCAGACTTAGTAAATTCTTTTCATTCCTTAGTTATCCTTTCTCTTCCACAACCTCCATCCTTCGCCACCTACTCAACAAATCATCATGTAACCTAAGAATTTTTCACACCCTTACTTCCTTACAAAATGAAAATATTTCTCATTTTAGAGGTTGTCTGAATACTGCATGTGTAGTTAAGGATTTTGTGCAGTGACTCTAATATATTTCATGCACTGAGGAAAGCAAGGTGGAGATATTCTATGCCTTGGTTCCACCCATGTGCTTTAACTTCAGGTGGGAGATGAGATAGGTAGTCACCTCCACTCTCCACAACATTCTCCATATCTCAGCCATGCTCCTGGATTAAGCTCATGATGGGGAACGCTGCCTCTTGCCCACACTGGAGATGGTGCATAACCCATGGTCCATCTTCTCGTGTGGAGGAGAGGCCAGCAACATGCAGCTGTGGGAGAGCTTTGCTGTTCACAAAGGCCTTTGGTAGTTCCTGAAGGGAAATTACCAGTCTGAGGACTCTAGAGAGTGGAAATATTAACTGATGACATAGAAAAGAGAAATTAAAACTTTGCTTTGGAAAGTGAATACCTAAATGTACAGGCAAGTGCTAAAGGGTATTTCATGGCAGGGATAAAACCAGATACAGTGAGGACATCAGAGAGGTGCCCCTATGGAAACAGCATGAAGCACAGATTGAGGAAGTCCTCATGGGATGAATGCAGTTCACCAAAGCACTGAAATCCACAGCCTTAGTGGGAATATGTGCTTAGCTTTGTGCTTATCTGAGATTAGAAGTATGGATCAAAAACTGTATATTAAAACCTTTAAATTGCAGGATTTTGTATGTAGAATGGGCAAATGTTTCTCCGCAGCTAGAGAAAGAAATAACTTTCAATAGTTAAAACTTACAGTGAATTATATCTTAGAAAAGTTTTCTGTCTTCTCTTACATCTCCTCTCTCCAGCCCTTCCTTGTGTCCATTTTATTTTATGGTACTGCATTTTTTTCTGTACAAAATGAAGTAGTGTGAGACTTAATCCCATCTGCAAGGTCACTCTGGGGCTTGCAGTTTCCCTAAGCACTTCACACTAAGTTCATACAGCACTTGACCTCCTCTAGCATGTGAAGAAGCTGACCTGATATGGCAATACAAACACGTACCTCACTGCAGGATGCAGTAAGGATGCTGTCGTTGCCTTCTCTCATATTGGGCACAGCCAGGCACTGATCCCAGGCAAAGGTCACCTGTTGTATGGAGAAAAATGCTTTTTTCATTTGTTATAGGTAGTAACTCATGCCAAAGCATACCTCTTGAGATCACTGCAGTTTGCCACAGAGCAAACAAGGCAAAAATATGAGTGTTAGATCTGGATCTCAAGAGACAGGACTGAGATGTTGTCATGGTTTAAGGCTGGGCCGGCCACTAAATCCTGGACAGTCGCTCTCTATTAACCCCTTTCCCCTCCCCAGAAGGGAAAAGAGAATAAGGGAGAGAGACTTTACAGGTTGGAAAATAAAACTAACAGATTTAATAAAACAATAATACTAATCCTACAGGATAGTAATGTAAATAGGAAAATAATGAAATATATACAGATATGTACAAATATATATACAGAACCAATATAAAATCCTCCCCCCACCCTTCCCCAATGACGTAGACATCACCAGAGGCTCTTTGGAGCCAGGCACTGGAAATGTCCCAGATCAAACTCAGCAGCAGGTGGGAGCAGGATGCAGAACACACAAATCAGGATCAGAGGCAGATGAACCAGCAGGGTTCTGCTCGGACTTCAGCCATTGCAGGATCAAGATGGACGGAAGGGTCCGAGATGGAAGGGCTCCAAGATGAAAGAAGGTTTCGAGACCCTCGTGATCCCTTGGCTTTATACCAAGTATGACATATGTGGGATGGAATACCTACTTGGTCAGTTTTGGGTCCGCTTCTCCCCTGGTAGGTGCAGACACAACACCCATGGTGAGACAATTGGCCTTGAACAATATCAGTACACACTGTATGGAACAACATGTTGCTAGTTTTCAGCAAGTTCAGCCACTTAGAAGAGACTGAGCTGAAAAGTAAAAGCACTAAATAGAAAATTAGTTCTATTTAGCTCAAACCAGGACAGATGTGCAAGCCCACAGGAATGGCAGTATGCTGCTATGGCAGTAAAGTTTCATGTTAAATCCTGCTTTCTTCTTTCATATTTATTAATATTTCACTCTGAGGAGGAAGGACTACTGTTTGTTTCAAATTATTAAATATCTGATCAAACAGGGGCAACTATGACTGCAGGTCAGAAAAAATTTGTTCTGAGTCTGTCCTAAAGAACAAAATCAAAAGGTAAAAGTAGATGTCTATGGAGATAAAAAATCACAGTAGTTTCCCTATTTTCCCTCCTTTTCAGTCTCATTTAAACAGAAATTACAAATGTTTCTATCACCTTGTCTTCAGTAGACAAGTGAAGAGTTAGGGGAACTCCAGAATACAAACGCAGTCTCCACAGGAGTATGGTGAATGCTTTTTATTGCAAAACACAGATACAGTTATAGTCTACAGCAGGGTTCACATGACATAAACAGTAATATCATTGGTTCAAGCATTTTGTTCACGCGCCTCATCAGTTACTTTATTGCAACATAGCTTCTTGATATCAGTGTGTTCAAGGACACACTGTCCTTCTCAAACCCTGGGTTGTTCACACAGTCCCATAGCACTTTATGGCCTTGTTGTTCAAGAAACTCCTCTACAGACAAGCATCATGACAGTGAAGAGTAAAGCCATTTTATAAATGAAATTCAGACAACTGTAAGAATACAAATGTAAGTTTGTAAAAGAGAAGCAAATAAAACTTTTTGGAGAAGATTGATTGTTATATACTATATAAGCCTCAAAACATTGCTACCCAAGTCAATAAGCCAAGATTTAGTGGATCAGGAGGTCAATTTCTAAAGTATTTTATGACTTTGTATTTTGGAGTAACTGCAAAGCATAAACTGGATTTGCTGTTCTTCTCATGTTTGCCCTTTAACCATTCCTATTGCTAAATCCACTAGTATCATAGAATCATGGTTTACGTTGGAAAAGACCTTTAAGAACATTGAGTCCAACTGTTAACCAAGCACTGCCAAGTCCACCACTAAACCTAGACTACAATTTGTCAGAGAGTGAAGTTGTTGTGGCTTTGCCATGCTTGTTATACTGATTATCAAAGAGATATCCTTTTAATCTGCTGGCTGCTTAGATTTTTGGCCTGATAGTGAATGGGACATTTTATGGAAATAGTTGTGGCTTGATGAGTCTAAATACCATTTCCAATAGGGAAACTGATTTGGAGTGACAAGGAGAAGTTTGGGATTTTCCATCTCAAAGTTCAGGAGCACTGCTACACAGCTGCTCTTGATCTTCTCAACATCACACAACTCATCTCCACGAGACAGAGCACATTGAGAGAGGAACGTGCCAGTGAATATTTTTGAGTTATAATAATTTAGCTCCAGCTGTTTTCATTATCCTCTGATGGGGATAAAAACCCAAACACAGTCAACTCTGAACATAATGAAAGGCATTTTTCTAGTTCATGACAATGACATTTATAAAGTGTCTTGCAATGGAGTATAGAAACACTAAAAAAACCCTGCTTTGTTATGTGAAGAGCTAAATCTTGTGCAACATGATATTGAATTTCAGTAATTAATTATACACTGCCAAATTCAGCTGTGTAACCTGCGGTTTTCCTGAAATGCTAGCAGTCGTTTCATCTGGTCTTTATGGCTCTGCCTCAAAGCCCATTGAAATGGATCACAGTCTCTCCACTGACTTCAAGTAGTCTTAAATCAGATCCTTAGTGTTGAGGACATTACTGAAAAAAAATAGGATCAAGAATCTAGTCTTATTCACAGAAGAGAAATGAGATCTTTGGAGTACAGCATTTCTAAAATGTCAGTATCCAAGCCCTGATTTTACGCATATTAAAAAAGTTAAGGACAAGAAAATGACATCCATTAGACGTTATCTGATTAGGTAGTATTAGGAGCACATAAATAGTTTTAGAATCCCAGAGATCATCTAGAATATTCATTTGTCCTTAGGAAGGAAAATTATTTTTCTGCCAATAAACCCAAGCAGAAAATGCTTCAAAAAGCAGCTGAAAAATGGCCAGATATGTAACTGCTAAGGCTAAGGCTACAGTCCGTGAACAGAGAGTTAGAGGTTCAGACGTTCATACTTTCACAATCATGTACCAATGAGTAGACCATGCACTGAAGCATTTGAAAAATTCAGAAATACAGCCCACATTCATTAATGGGATTTTTCCCTATCATGCATAGCATCCACAGGATATTATCCATGGGTATCCAAAAGATAACCATACATTCTCAGACTTAAATGATTCACAAAGCATGTATTTATTATGGTTAGCCCTTTCACACATCTGTAACCTCTATGAGACTGAAGTCCAGTAAAAAAATAATTCTTCCACCTATGTGTCTCACAGCATAAAGAACATCTTACAAATTTTCTAACCAAGATTTGTAAAGCGAATGACAAATGTATTTCTTACACAGAAAATTCTGTGTGTAAATTGAACAGAACTTTCTGTAAAACTGTATTTATCTGAGCCAAATGAACTGGTACATGGCCTCTAAGTAAATGCCTTTCTCAAGCAGGAAATGCTGAAAAACTGTGATGGGGACTGGACCTAAATGCAAATTAGTTAATTCAGGGCTTATATTAGTTTCACTTGACATGCTTCTAGACTTAGACATAAATGATTAATCCAATCTTATCCATACAGCAGCTTTTTTCAACGGTCATTAGAGTTTACTCTGAAATATCTGTTTGGCACTGAAAATTATTTCAACTGGATGTTCCCTCTTCTGCTTCAGATGTGCTGCATACACTGCACACTCTCAAGAAACCACAAGCCACACCAACTGATTTTTATGCCATCTGGCACTGACCAGAAGCACGAAAACAGCCAGAGTAAAAGAAATAAAATTCTTCTTGACTGATATTTGCCTTTGCATCAGAAAATGTAAACCAGTCAGCAAAGAGTGTATCAGGCATGTAAATGTCACTAACGAATACACCTTTTCCAAATCACACAGGGCTATAGCTAAAACACTAAGCATGGTCTGCATTGCAACTCTTCTGAAAGGAACTGGTTTTAACCATAAATTATGTCTTGCTGTGTATACCAGGACATATGACAGGAGAAGACTTTGTGTCTTCCCGGTTCCAGCTACAAAAGACATCGAGTTTGGAGGTGTTGCAAGCAAGTGATATAAATACATTGCCTTTGCTCCTCTGAGAAAGGAAACCCTGAACGACCACTATCTGGGTTCTTTTCTCTCCTGTCTTCCTAAACTCTGACTAAGCCAGCATGGGGATGCAAAGCGGACTGTCCCAGCTGGCCACAGGGAAGGAAGCCGATGCAGAGCATGCTCTTCTCCCACAGGTGGCAAGCAGCCTACTATAACTGTGTCCAAAAGTCCTTCTTGACCCCATCTGCACAATTCGGGGTTTTGGTTGGTTTTTTTTTTATTAGACCATGTGGGAGAGCCAGGCCAGCCTTGGTGGGGTGCTGTTACTGCCCACTGAATTAAACTGAAGAGCAGCAAGCGTTATTCCTTCAGTACATTTCCCAGATATGTGCGAAGTGAGATTGCCAGCCTGATAAAATGAGAATTTTCTGCTTTTACATTAGAAGTCTCAAGTACCAGAAGAAAATCATCTGTTTCAAAAGACTGCAGGTAACTTCCTAACAGAAGGCCAGAATGAGGCAATTTAAGTTAATCTCCTTCTTCCTGCACATAATCACTTCTTGCCTCATCAGATGGCAGATGGTAACATCCCAGAATGGGCAAACTTGGTCGCTGTGTTCGTACCTAAGGGCTGTACGCTACAACAATTAAAAAGCTGTGCTATATGATCATAAGGGATCAATTCAGCTCTCTAAACATAGGCAACCAGCATGTTTGTGACACCTTATAGTATTTAAGACATTCACATGGGGCTAGCAGAGAGGATGCAGGACATAGGGAAGACCAACCACCTCTTGGAGCCACAGCTGGTGGCTAAGGAAATTACACAAAAATATCCCTGTAGTTAGGCAACTGAATCAAGACCTACTTGATATGTAACTAGAAGAATCTGTGGCATGAGAGACCTAAAAAGAAATGTTATCTACAGCTAAATCATTAAATGGGTGCCTTTAGAGTCAGCACTTCCATGAGTACATGGAATTATAGAATAGCAGAAATGAGTATCAGCCGTTGATTGGATAAGGCCAGTAACAAAGCAATCAGAACTACGTTGCAAACAGAGCTAATTGAAATTTTAACAAAAAAAGAGCAACAAATCCTTTCATGGGTATGAAATGTCTGCTGATGGTTCCTTTTTCAAGCAGTGAAAGAGCCTACAGCAGTAAACTGCTGCCAGAGAAACTCAGATGAAAGGAAAACAATTAATTCATGTTAAATGCTCAAGATGGTTTTTACTCCTTCCAAAATGCTCAGCAGTCTTCATTCCTCTCAATCATCTTAGCAAGCCTTGATGTGCCTTCCTGAAAGACACATCTCGGCACAAAACACAAATTGTACTTCAGTAGAGACCAGGATATTGGGTCCAGAATAGCAAATGCTCAAGAAATTAATCAGCCCATGGCATACCATAAGATCAAATGGTCCCTGCTGGCTTCAAATCCTACATCACTGGGCACCATGGGCAGTGCATTATCACCTTTCATTTACAGGAGTTCACATAAATTCTAGGATGGCTGAGTCAGATACATCTCAACAGAGAAAGAATGGGATTCATCCATAGGTCTCTAATCCCAGCCAGTTACCAGGCTGTCCTGTAATCAGTGGAAGAGAGCTGGTGATTTATTTCCAGCTGCAATAAGTGCAAACACCCTTTATGGTGGTGTTTCCTCTCTCCATCTCACTTTCCATGATGGGATGGTGGGCCACCAGCTAAGATCAGACACCTGCCTTCCAGGTTGCCAAACTAGGTGTGACTATTCATTTACTGCTGACCCAAACGGTTCTCAGCTCTTTCATATTCAGCAGCCCCAGAATCACCCACGCTGTTCACTTCCTTGTCCTTCTGATAACTCTTTGCTTGCCAGAAACATGCTCTCCAGAGTACCAGCAATTGCTAGGTTTTTACCCAAAGACTTCATTAACTCACAGAATGAGAGGTACATTTTCATATTATCAGTTAGGGAGAAACAGTAAAACTAATCCTTTTAGGTTAAAAAAAAATCAGAAGAGAGATGACAAATACAACTCCAATTAAAAAAATGAAAGATTAAACAGGAAAGATACACAAATGAAGTGGAAAAGTCCAAAGTACTTTTAAAGAAAACCAGCATTACCTTTTTCTATCAAAATTCAGAGCTAAAAGTGAGTGACATCTGTAAATTTCTACCACTCTGTATAGTACTGATTTACAGTCTAACCTGCACTTCTTAAATCTGCAGCTACCGTGGCTCAGTATCTAGACACCTGAAAATAAGTAAAGTTATTACCAGAGAGAGAAAAAAGACAGACAAAATTGATCTCTGGACCTCTGAACAGCCAGAAGATTTTGTGCTAGCTTTGCTGCATTTCAAAGCCAACTGGAACTGTAGAACTGGAAACGTCTTCTCTTTTCCCTGAAACCTGAAGTAAAATAATGTCTCATCAAAATGTTCTGAAGATGGTAGGCTTCTTTTGAACAGTGATTTCAGGAAAGAACTGAAGTAGTTTAATTAACAAAATGTTACTTTGTTGCTTTAAGGGAACTGAGCCTTGTCTTCTTCAGGCTTCCTGTCTCCAATCAGAAAATTCAGCAGTGAGACCTGGAACAAGCCTCAGTCAAAGGAAGGTGATCCCTGTGCTGCAACCAGACTTGGAGAACCAGAAAAACCTATGAGAGTAATGTAGTCCCAGCAAAACTAGCTCACCTATATTATCACTGATAATTTAAAAATTTGAAGCTAAAAAACACCAGAGAAGTTACTTCTGAGCTGAAGCAACCAAAACCAACAGACCTAGAGACTGAAGATGGCTCGTGTCTCTGGAGACCAGACTGCTCTGAGCTACAGCAGGACACACACCAGGAGCTGCCTTTTGTGCTATATTCCCCCTTTCTTCACCACACAAGTGAGGCAAGGTCCTTAGGGCTTTCTCTCTTGTCTCACTTTAGATAGACTCTAAGATACTCCAGTTTGGAAAGCAACTGCTGTATACTTTATAGATAGGCCAAATCCTTATTCAAATGAGTAACCTTGTGTAAAAGACATGTTAAATATAGAACTTGGTTTACATTAATAGATATCTAGGTATCTGAGCAATCTAGTCCAAACTGCAGGATTTGTGTATTATAATTACCATGTGCTGCTGTGAGACCTACACATAACTCATCAGTCTGTCCACCTGTGTCTGGATCAGCATGAAGGAATGCTTTCAGCTCAAATAAATCTCCCTGGGAGAACAAGTACATACAGCCCATGTAAAATTCAGTTTTCTCTAACTTCTCTTCTATGGGAGTAAACTGTCCCCTCCAAAAAGAGTAGAAATAATTATTAAAAAGTGCAGTACCATTGGCAACTGGGAGGGATTTCCAGAGAAAAACAGAAATTCAGAGAAGGAAGAAGTTCTTCTTGCTTTATCAACAGCAGAGGAAAAAAGAAGCTGATGTCAGAAAGGACTCCTGGAGTCTGAGAAGTTACGTAGATGATGGGTGATCTTTGACTTCTTGAAGCACTGTGGCTTGTGGCCAAAAATCCTTCAGAACATGAAGAGAACTTGAGCAAGGAAAAAAATAATTTCATTGTTCTGACTAAGCCAGGAATGACTGGATTAGGAATACTTCGCAAAAAGCTCAAGGGTCTGCGGCTCCTACTGTCACAGACCCATGGTGAACATCCAGAGTTCAAGCTCTGTGACTGGGTGCATAAGTTAAAGGGTGTCTCCACAGAGCAGGGTCACTCTTTGTTTGGAGGGGTAGGGATACCTGGACCAGAAGATCCCACTTCCTTGAGGACGTGAGAGAAGTTACACCTCCAAGGAGACTGAGAGACCAAAGAGGTATGGCTGAAATCTTAAGACTTTAAAACTGTAGAAGACTGGCCATGGCTGCGTGGGGAAAATTCAACAGTTACACCATTATTATATCGAGCTTTTTGATGAGAACTTTCCTCAGTACTAATCTTACTTGTAGTTTTATTACAAAATACACCAAAGCCAGACTCAGTGGTATAACAGAGCAGCCCATGAACATGACTGTGACTTTGAGAGCAGGAACTGGAACTGATTGTGCCTCTTGGATTGATTAAACTTTGAGGTACCTTAACAAGCAGTAAACCAAAAGGTTTTATAATTACATGTCATATAGAAGAAACACCTGAGTTTTTGAGCTGTCTCACCAGCACACCTTGAAACAGATACAACGTGCTGAGATTGTTAACCTTTGTGGCTGCTGCCAGACACGTTAAAACTCTGTTTGCGGATCAGGAGGCTCAGTCAATCTGAACAATCAAGGCTGCCAAGGGAATGCCATAAATCTGCAAAATAATCCTCCTTGAGGTTAGAGTTTATCAGCTTCAGGTTTGCCTGAACTAAGCCTAGCCTCTCGCGTTGTCTGACAGCTCACTACAGACTATGTAGCCTCAGAACACCAAGACATAAATTACTCTTTCCAAAATCAATTGTAATCCACATATTTGAGCCAACCATGTACTCCTGCAGTTGGGAAGGGAAGGGATTAGCCTTTGCTTATGCCAAGAGTTTGCCTTGCATTGAAGAAGATAGCACAAGTCCAATAAATTTCACGCTTGGTGCAGTGCCACCCATGTGAAAGCTGAGAGTCAACTCTATTGTTACTCACTCAAGGGAGTAACTCATGTCAAAACCCAGCAACCTGTGATCCAAATTAAACAAGAAAGAAAGTTTGCCCTTCAGGTTATATATGCGTTCATAACTCACACAGGCAGAATTCTCCTTCTGCATATTGGGAACACATTTCTAAGTTGACTCCTGCAGCAGTTTCAACTTGCAGTGGTATTTCATAACTAGGCTATTATAACCTTTGGAATGGAAATATGGATGGCCATCAACAAAATGGGCACGAGCATAGCCATTACAAAGGAACATGAGAAACCATCCAGGGTGAGAGAAGCACCTTGATACAGAAAGCAACTCTTCTCAAAATATCATTCCAGATTCTGGGGGAAGGGAGGGAATGGACTTGCTTAACAAAAAACTTTTTTAATGCCAGCTTCAAGAGTTTGACTTTACAGTTGCTGTGCAATAGATTCCCAAATCCTTTACGTAACATGCTTTCATGGAAAGCGCATCTTACTGCATTTTCCAGCCTTAAGGATTCCACTCTGTGGTCACACAGTTACATACACCTCTGGCTCCACCATTCAGGATCAAGTCACACCAAGTCCTATCCCTGGTGACACCAGCTTTTAGCAGCTTTTATTTTGTAATTAATTGCTCTATTCACAGAGTATAGCTGGTAGAATTATAGTTTTGAACATGGAGCTATTTTAAATATCAGCCAATATTCAGTAGGACTCTCTTTTATTTTATTTAACTAGCAGAGCAATTTACCTATTTCTATTTTTAAAACACAGGAGATGGAGTAGTTTGTTAAGTAAAGACTTCATTTAACACCTAAAGGAAGGTACTAGAGAGGCTCAAAGAACCAGCAAAGTGGAGTTTTGGGTCCAGGAATTCAAGGCGGTGGAGTCAGATCTGGAGTGTTCAATACTTATGCAGCAGTGAAACCACTGAAATGCTGCGTGCCAGGAAAGCAGAGATAAATTACCACAGGCAAATCAGTCACTAGAGAGGAAAACAATACTCTGAAGACAGAATACCTCAGATCAGAAAAAAAAACATATACATGTAGGCAGTGGAATCCAACCCAGCCTTGCATATCGGGGCTGTGTTAACAAGGCTGCTTTCAGGAGATGAAAGGACATGGATCCTTCTGACACATCAGTCCTACAGAGAGAAGGAGGATGATTTTCATAACTTAGGTAAGTAAGAGGAAAACAGACAGCAATAGCAGTCCTGTTTGCATTTCTCCACCCAAGTCTCTCACTGTTTTCAAGCACTTTGAGACTTACATTACAGTTCAAGGTCCTTGCTCCATGCAGCTTTTCTGCAGGCTGTTTTTGTGCAGACAGCTTCTTATAGTCCTAGCTGAAACTAGAAAGGATCCTTTTGCTGAAAGCATGTTTCTGTGAGAATCTTTCTTGCTCGAATATGTTTGTCTCTAAGGCTCCAATTTAACTGTGCTAATAAGGGTGTAGGTCAGAAATGAGCTAAGCTTCTTCATAAAATAATAAGAAACTATTTTCCTAAGGGAATATTTGTGTGGAATTTCTAGTTTATACCTTTACTCTTCATATTCTGCTCTTGGATTTACTAAGAAACAGTGCTCTGTTCTGAGAAGTATCATTTCTGGGTCATTTCAATCAACTGCCATGACAGTACCACACTTGGAGCCCGTAGATGCAGCTAAGGAGCCTGTAATAGTTGTAACAAGAAAACAGGAGATCATTTTCGGCCTTATCTATTTCTGCATTATGACAAATGGGTGGACTGGTTTGCTAAGATGCATCCTGTAGGATGGAACTCCACATCCTCCAGTGGGGATAAGACTCTAGATGAATTCAGATGGGGTAGCTATATAGCTAATCTAGTAACCATAACAACCGTAATCCTTACTGCAGGACCCTAAAAACCTGGTCTTGCTGCAATTCTTTCCTAAAACCACTTTAGCTTTCAGTATTCCTTCAACACCAGTAAAATAGAAACACTAAAATTAAACTATGTTAAAATATGTTAGTTGCTTCATTATACCCTCCTTGAGTGCCTGTGTAAGGTGGACAAACAAAAATTAAAATAGGTCTCTCTAAACGGACATCAGTATCTGGTTATTCAGATTATATTGGTCACAATTCAGTTCTAAACCATGCTGGTAATTATATAAGCACACTGGACTCATATTTGAAAGTTCAACTGAAAACTGCTCTTCAGTGATCCTAATAATGAAAAAAATATTAGGAACCCAACAATGTTTTGAAACAGTAATTTCACTGTTCTGCCAACTTTTTAGGTTAATTGTACCTCCGCTGTAATAAATGTGGAGACACTCTGCTCTCAGTCGTACTAGGAATTTTAAAAGGTCATTTTGGACTTTTAAACAAATTAATCTAGATTTACATGAACAGAAGCAAGAAAATAGTCCAATTTCAAGAGCTTAAGTGAGTCTTTTTGTATTCATTTGAGGACACTCAAAGTGACAGAAGGCCTCCTCAAGGGACCAGTGCTGAAGAAAGCTCAAGTCCCCAGGCAGTTGAAGCCCCAAGAGACAGGCCCAGGACCAGCTCTGCTGCTGGGTCTGTGCAATGGGTGTCTTCAGTCATGGAAAGGAACATGATCAGAGACAGATCGTGCTTTACTTAAACTCCATTACCTAAAAAATGTGACTAAGGAAGCCATTGGATGCAGAGCATCTTCTCTTCCATTTCTCAAATCATCACTTGCTCTATTGCCAGCCCAGACCCAGCTCAAGTCCTAGAGCTATCCTGAGCCCCCTTGGCACAGAGCCCTCTCCTGCACCCCTGCCTTGCCACGGCAGGTGGTAGGCATGGGATTGGAGTTGCCTTTTCCAGTACATCAGTGACACCCTTGGTGCTGTGAGGTGCTCAGCAGCTGCTGACTGGCACAGGTTTGTCCCATGGGGGTGCCCTGCCAAGGGTCTGTCTTCACTCTGGGATTCATTTTCCTCTTTGGCTCAGAAAGATCAGGGTTTGCTGTGGTATGGGAAATAATGAAGAGCATAAATTGAAGTGGAGATGGTAAAGGAAGCTGGAATTAAATGAGGATAATGAATAATTAGTTATTTCAAAAGTATTAAAATTGATTTTTAAACACTCAGAATACAAAGGGCTGTACAAATATCAGAACAATCACGTCCTTTGGTGTTGCAGCAAACGGCATGTGCTAGAGTTATTAAATGCCCAAGGAGCATGTTGAAACACCTAAAGGTACTGCTTAGAAAGTTAGGTACTTCTCTGTTAAATCACATCAGTAATACAAACCCTGCCATGTTTATAGCTCCCTGAAGCACTCCTTAAATATGACAATAGAGAGCTGACTAGTCAAACATTGTCATTTTAATTAAAATCTCTATTCCTCCTGACAGGAGCAAGTCAAAGAAAGTGCAGTTGAGACCCAACTCCAACCTCACAAAAAATATGAATGTTTTCCTTTATAACATGGTAAATGGGTGACATATATTAGATATTGCTCTGACCTAAGTTCCATATGCAAACATCCATAGTTCATCCGCAAAAATGAAATTTTATGGCTGATTCAATTTGCTAACACAAAGAGTGGCACAGCCCCATGAACCCTTTTTGCCACTCAGAGAACTTTTATTTTTCCCCATGAATTATTTTTTGATCCAGAAATTTCAAAGAAGATTTCCAGCATTAAAAACCTTACCGTTTTATCCAAATGTTTCCTTTAGTTTGAAATTTGTTTTCAGAATTTCATTTTGTTAGAAACTGTCACAATTTATCAAAACTCTGAGTTACCCATTAAAGAGAAAATCCATTTTCCAGCCTGTTCCATTGAGCAACATGATTGTGCAAGGTATAATAGTTTGAGTCCATATGCCTACATTTTTCCAGTAGTCCCAAATCTGCAGATCACCAAGCACAGTAGATCACAACACTATTTCACTCATCTCCACTAGCTGGACCACAGCCTTCTACAATACACTTCACTGCTCGTAAGACCTGGAGAATTTCCTTAACATTCACAATATCGAGTTGTTACCTATTTAAAAAAATAAAAGGCACTCTGGCACACATACACAAGAGGATAAACCTTATCAGTTGCTAAATATGTCATATTCCTAAGTGATTGCTAGCAGCTAACATTGGCATTTCTGCCTTCAAATAGTAGAGATATTTATCCAAATTAATACTAAACAGCAAACCCTGTACACTCATCACTTGTTATGTGTAGGTAGCAAACCATGTCTTTTGGACTGGAGTCTTTTCAGATGCCTTCTTTTTATCAAACTGAGCAGTTTAATAGTAATAGCTTTGAAATAAGTGTCTCTATCTGCAGAGAACCAAGGACAAGCAACACCCTGTGATATTTTTGCTACTTTGAAAATAAGGACATGCTCACACCACTGGTGCTGTGGCAGAGGCCAGTTCCTTCACAAAACCTTGCAGAGGAGAAGCGAAGAAGAAAAGTAGTCCTCAGTTTTGGATAAAAGGTGTTTGAAAATAATAAAGTATTAAACCACTGTTCAAAAATAAAGTCTCGGCTTTTCTTCACTATGGAAGGGGAAGGCGCAATGGTGCAGCATGCAGCTCTGCCCCCAGTCAGCTCCTTGAATTTGGGTCTGGCCAAGCCAAGCAGCTTGGGACAGCGAGGTCCTCAGCAAGCACTGCTGAGCAAGCACAGCCACCCACCTCCCAGGCCACAGCCCAGCATGTCTTTGTCATCACTGGAGTTCGGTGGAATTTCACAATTCTCAGCAAATCAGCCTGAAGGACATACACTGGGGATGAACATGAAGACCTGGAGTTCTCCTTCAGTCATTTCACAGGAGAAATATGGCACGTAAAATTACACAAGTGAAGGAACTGCGAATTCATTGTTCCCATACCACTTCACTGCGGTGAGCTGAAAACAAGAAACCCACTCAGCAGATGAATGCCAAGTGAAGTTTTTATTTCCTACCTCAGCGGTTATAGCTACAGAGAAGGACCCGACTATGCAGCCTTTCAGGATGTTCACACACTACAGCACTTTCCCATCCATCATTCCCATACTTTATGGCCAGGTGTTCCAAGACCGAGATATCCTGCCTCACACCAGCAGTGCTCTGGTCAAGATAACCCAAGCACACAGTGCTTTGTGCAGTTTTGAACTCCTGCTTTTAGGCTGGTCCAAGGTCCTGTTATACTTAGTAATAAACATAGTTTAATCTTTTAAAGATTGCCTTTGTATAAATCCCAGCTGCTATTTATTCTCTTAATAATGTTCTCATGGGAATCCCAGCTTCTGCAGCACCTTGGTTTGCAGCCTGTTGATGTTTCTACACACTTTACTTCAGCATCTAGGAGGCCTTTAATATTGTAACCATTCAAAAATATGCCTAGGATTGCCTTTCACTTACTAGCGTGAAGTTCCCTTGGAGCACATGCAAGCCACGGCAGATTATACAGCAGCACACGCTATTTGGAGAACAAAGGGAAGTGGATGGAGACATGCATTTTCCCTCAATTAGGCAATAAACCAGTTGTCTATTTGCATTACAATTTGTTATGTACATTTCATACACAAACAGTGTCCATAATTTAATCTTTTGTGATATAAATAAAGGGAACCACTACATTATGTTGCTTTAATATCATTTTCCTTACAGGAATGAATCCTATTCCTTTACAGCCACCAGGACACATTTTTGCCTGGTAATGCACAGTAACTGCTGGTTTCTGACTGCTAAAGAGCAGACAGATGGGAGTGGAAGTATGTGGCTATGTAAATAAATATGATGCTTGCCATTTTTCAAGGTCACTTGATAATGTGCATGGTATGCACAAAACATATTTCAAGCTGTGTGGCTATTATCTGTTTTTTAGTTTGTTTAACTCAAGTTTGTTGAAAAAGCCCCTAAAATCTGCAGACCTTTCAGGTGAGGATGAAGTTAACACAAATGAGTGGTTTAGCGTCATTCAGAAAAACTTATCTTTAAAATGCATTTCACTAACACTAAACACTCATGCTCTTTATTAATTCATTTCCTTTGCTGTTTTTTATTAAAACTTTTCTATTCCTATGCTGCATACAGCTCTCCTGCCTGTCAGGGTTTAAAGTGGATACATCAGTTTCTCAATCACGTAATTTTTTTTAGTAAACATGCATTTTCCTGTAATAAAAATTATACCTAGATGAACTGCAAACCAAAGTATGCTTATGAATGTAAAGACTTATTTTTCTCTTTCAGCCATATCCATCACCATCAGAAATGCAAGGCTACCCTCCTTCATTGGGCAAGCCACAAGCAGTGACTGCCAGAGGTCTTCATGACACATTCACAAGAATGCATGACATTAACATGAGCATCCATCAGACCTGGTGTCCAAGAGCCAAGGGAACAATTACTCAGGCTCATTCATATTCAACAAGCATACCTGTGGAAGTCACCACTAGAATGATGTATTTCAATGTGTCCCTTGTTCTTCTACTTGTATCTTCAAGAAAGAATATGAGACCCATAAAACTATGTTGCCTCTTGGTCAGGAATGCACTGTTGTCCCACAGGGGCTGTCCACTCTTTAGAATATCAACAAAACCTGACACATGACTGCAAGAAATTAATTTGCCTTCAACACCCTGAGCAACTGTTTTCTCGCTATTCAGAGAAGAGAGCACAGGAGGTAGAAGTACACTTTGCTTTCTGATTTATCAGTCTTGCTTAATCCAGTGGTTATGGAGACTCTTAGAAATTAAGTCTGAGATAGCAAACACTATGCAAGAGAATATGTATTTTTATCTTCATACCATTAAGAACAAAGACAATTTTGTGGAATGACTTTGTAAGAATACTTGGGGAAATCCAGACAGTAGTTTTTGGGCTTGGAAAGTCTGGACTTGGAGAAGAAGCTAGGAAATGTTCAGCCAGACTGTTGAACCTTTGTGTTTAGAGGGACACTAGTGATGGGAAAGAACGCAACAGCCATGCTATAATGTCTCTCCTTTCATACACTGCTGGTACAGACAGTATTCACTGGCAGAATAGTAACATGGTCGGCCAGGAGAAGCAATATCTAAGAACTGCGACTGCAGTAGAAGGGCTACTGAAGTTTGAAACTACTACTGCATTCGATCGCTTAAGACCCAAGAGAGCACGCAATTGATGAGCTTGTGTTTTCACATGACCTGTTACTTAAAATTAAGATTACATAGTTTAGAAATTATTCCATGATAAACAGATCAAGATTTATCACATGGTGTCTAATTTGCAGCCACATATGAAAGCCACAATGGCTCTAACAGTGACCGAAGGGAATGCTTTCTCTCTGTAGTCACATTCTGCATGGCACAGATGCTCCTCTCCTCTACCTTCAGTGCCCTCACCTCCAGCCAGAAGACAAATTAACCCCTGACATAGCAGGTGTTTTCATAGTTGCCTGTACAGTGTAGACACAACATCATCCAACAGGCTTCCCTGTATCACAGCATGGCACCATCACACAGACCCCAACCAGGTTTTAGAGTCTGCAGAATGCAGATCACACAAAAACTCAGCAGAAAATGGGGCAACTTCACAGAAGTGAGAATGGGTGCCAAGTCTCAGACAGCTGCCACAGTGAATTGTTTTCACCATAATAGTGGTTCCTACATCCAGCTTTTTCACCATCTCTGTCCTCTTCCTAGTGATTTTGGTAAATCACTAATGGACAAAAACATCCCTAGGTCCAGGCTCAGCACCACAAGCTTCTCTTTCTCCCTTTAGTCAGGATTTTCTATAGTTAAGCTTTCCTCACATTTCAGGATAGTGTTGTGAAAATAATTATGAACAGCATATGGCTTCATTCAACCGATTTGGCTCTTGTAACAGCCAAATGTTGATCGTACCCACTTTACAGAAAGGCCTTCTCTAGCACAGTTACTATGAGCCACAGTAAGATAAACTGAATAAATAGTCTTGTCAAAAATGCCCTTGGTGCATGGCAAGGCAGGCACCCGTGTATAAGACTCTCTATCACACAGTATTGTTCTTTACAGCCATTTTTATTTGTCTGCAATTGGTTTGCAACACAATGGTGAGGGCAGGAA
>NW_010186783.1:2981-4559 GCF_000695765.1 Mesitornis unicolor | reverse complement strand
CTCCTCAGGGGAACCTCCCTGTGGAAAAGCCACCGCCATGGGGTGCTCGCTGTCCCCAGAGCTGCTGCCGAGGCCTTTCCTCATGTCCCCGTCACCAGGGGTCAGTGGCTCTTTCCAGCCCCCTGCCCAAGGGGTACAGGACCTCACCTCAACTGTGTGGGGACACGGGAGCAGGGCCACTATGGCTGGGCAGGGGTACAACGATGCTGCGCTGGGTGTGGGGTGATCATCCACGGCCCTTCCTGGCTGGGACCCCTGGCTCTGCTGACCTGACACCACCGTGTTCTCTGTCCCCACAGGCTCGCTGGGGCCCGGAGCTATCGGTGCCATCGTCATCGCCTCCCTCCTGGGTACGTCGGTGCTCGTGGCCTTGGTCGTCATCACGCTGAGAAAGTTCTCGGCCTCCTGAACTCAATAAAGGTTTTTATAACACAACCAGCCCATCTCCTGCTGCCTGGGGACAAACGTTGCTCTTTGCTGTTAGCAAGTGGATCTCCTGGATGCTCTGAGACCTGCTAGTGTCACCCGTGCAGGCAGGAGGGACCCGTGGCTGTGAGTGGCTCTGGGCTGGCAGCAGCTTTCTGGCTCTAGCCTGGGTGGTGCTAATGGTGTTGGGCAGTGAAGGGTTATTTGGTTGGTGTAAACCACCCCAATACTTCCCTGGTCTCACCCCACCCGTGTTCACGTCCAGTCCCACTTCCACCCCGGTGTCTGGGCCCGTTACACCCCCCTTGGTTGCACTGGGAGGGACTGGGGAGGTGGCGAGGGGAGGAAGGAGACGCCCGCGTGTTGCTCTGGCGCTGGCTCGCTCAGCTATATTTCATCACACCGAAAAACGAGACAACGACAAGATCCCCTCAGTTCGCTGAGGCGGCCCGGCAGGGGCTGGGGGGCTCCAGCCCGTGCTTGTGGGCCCCAGGCCTGGCCCTGTACAACACTTGGGACCACTGGAACGGAGGCGTGCAGGGCTGGGTCTGAGGAAACAACACTGGGTGCCACTTGGTGCCAGAAAACGGCACGGCCTGTGCCTGCGGTTTGGAGTCCCAAAGAGTCACAACAGAGCAAGAGAGGCTGGGGTGAGCCCCAGGGCTTTTGGTGGTGGGGTCAGGGGACAGCGCTCACTGGAGGAGCTGGGATGTGCCTGTTTCTCAGGTAGCTCTAAGGAGCTCCCCTGGATTTTGCATGAGAGAACTTGTGGCTGCTGCAAGGGCTGGACCCTGAGCTGGAGGCGTGGTTGTACTCACTCAGAAAGCTGCCTTCTGGGGGGGTCTGACTCGGGGGATCCTCATGCTTGCTGCACCAGGCTGTGGTCCCTTCCCAGGCTGGGATGTGCCTGTTTCTCAGGTAGCTCTAAGGAGCTCCCCTGGATTTTGCATGAGAGAACTTGTGGCTGCTGCAAGGGCTGGACCCTGAGCTGGAGGCGTGGTTGTACTCACTCAGAAAGCTGCCTTCTGGGGGGGTCTGACTCGGGGGATCCTCATGCTTGCTGCACCAGGCTGTGGTCCCTTCCCAGGCCCCAGCTCTGGGCTGGGCCAGGTTGGTGGCCAGGGGCCTCTGGCTGCTGTGAGGGGGGGGACC
>NW_010186783.1:2536-2779 GCF_000695765.1 Mesitornis unicolor | reverse complement strand
TTCCTCCCTGAGCTGCCACCAGTGTGGCCGTGCTCCTCTGCTCTGCGTGGCTCCGTCTCCATCCCCTCTTCGAGCAGCACCGCCATGGTTCAGCACCGCAGGCCGCCGTGCTTGGAAGACTCTCCTTTGCAATGGTAGGAAGATGCCAAACGATTGATTTCCCTGATGGGTGCGGGCCGCAGCTCGGGACTAGGAAGAGTTCCTTGGCTGTGGCCATCTGGGACTGTTCAGAGGCTGCTTTTC
>NW_010186783.1:0-2439 GCF_000695765.1 Mesitornis unicolor | reverse complement strand
TACACGGCGGCGAGCCTGCACAGGGCTGAGGTGGCGCGCGCGGCTGGGTGGTGCGGGTTACAAGCATGCAGGCAGCGGGACAGCAGCTCCTGGGGTAACGTCACTCGCCTGCTGTGGGGCAGCCTGGGTCTGTCGGCGCTCCTGTGTCGTGCAGTGAGGTGCTGGCATCACCACCCCGCTCTGTCCCTCGGTAGCAGAGACCACGAGTGCCAGACCAGGCTGTGGTGCTGGGATTCTGCAGCAGCTCTGCCGAGGGCTGTGCAAGGGGGGCTGAGCCATGGGGCAGGCCCCAGGTGTGCTTTGAAGCTGCTGGGTTGGGGCCAGCAATGCTGGGCGCTGGTGGTGGAGCGGGGCTGGATAGAGAGCGTTTTGGGGCGTTTGAAAGCTGCGGGTCTGCCCAAGGGAATGGGCCCAGCAGCTTCACAGCAGGACTGGGGAGGGGGTGGTCCTAGGAGTTGTCCCAGCCTGGTGCCAATGGGGTCAGAAAGGCAGCAAGGCAGCTCCTCTGCATCTTACACGGGTAGAAACCAAAACAGCTTTAGGAGAGCCCCAAACCCGAAAGGTAGCGATGAGATGGAAGCGCTCAAACTGGGTGATGTTAACTGCTGTTATGTGTGGCCATGGGCCTTTCTGAAGCGGCCTGACCCAGCCCCAGCGAGCACGGCTGCAGGGAATGGGGCTCAGCTGCCAGCACCCAGCGGCGTTTGGGCTGTGTCCATTTGGCTCGTGTTCTCTGGGGCTTTACAGAGCGCCTGGAAGGGGTCGTTTCAGCCAGGTCGAAGCACTGATCTCCAGGGGAGGCTCAGTGCTTCAAGTCTTTTTTGTTCATGGGGGCTGGTTCATCTGGCACACCAAGTCCTGCTCCGCGGCCCATGGCAGCGCTGCCACATCCTCCCAGCTGGCAGCTCCTGTCCCCTGTCCCTCTCCCAGGGGTGCTCCAGGTGCTCGGGGACAGGGGCGGTCACTGGCGGTTTCTGCTGCCCAGTTTCCTCCGCTGGCTGTCATCTGACTTGTGCACCCGGAAACACTCCTTCAAGTTCTGGGCTCGGATTTTGGGGTTCAGGATCTCCTCCCCCATAGAACTGGGGAACCAGCCCCTCTCCTGGTCGTGAAGACGCTCCCCAAATATCCAGCCTGAGCAGAAAGAGAGAGACAGGCATAAACAGAGATGCGCTGGCCCTTGTGCCTGTGCTGGAAGGAGCCTATGGAGCTGGCAGTGCTCTCTGAAGCTGCTCAGAGGCCTGCACTGGGGTGGCCCCAGTTTGTCAATCCAGCCCAGGAGACCCACTCGTCTGTGTCTGGACAGCTGGAGCAAGGGGTGAAAGCACCAAGACTCTCCACTGCCCCAATGCCACAGCTACACCAGCTACAAGTGTGCCCCAGAGACCAGGACCGAGCGGTTGTGGAGCATCACCAAGGTAAGAACAGCTCTAGGGTACATCTGGGGTGGCTGTGACAGCCCTCCCATGGCCTGCATTTGGGGCCAGGGCATTAGGTTAGGTTGAGCTCAGGGCAGCCTGGGTCTGTTGAGTCTTGGGAGGAGGCAGTAGCTCTTTTGGCTGTGATGCTTATGCCAGGGTCTCTCCCTCCTGTCCTGCCTCGAGCGTTGCCCACCCTTACGCAGGGACTCCCATCCCAGCCCATGTACCGTCATCTGTCTTGTCCAGGATGTTGAGGACGTCGGCCAGTTCCAAGGACAGCTCGTCTGGCTGCTGGGCCACGTACGGGTGGACACACTGGATCTGCGGGCAGTCTGCAGGGGAACAGGGGGAGAACGAGGGATGGAGCCTGCTGCAGACAGCAAGGCTCAGGTGGGGTGGCACTGCAAGCCCTGATATGGAGAGAAAACCCCTGATCTGGGGAGAAACCCCCACCAGGGCCAAGGGGTGCCCAGCCACAGGGACCAGAGGAAGGGAGCTGGGTGCACATTGCCACCATGAGCAGTGTGGGCAGGAGGGAAGGGTGCTGGTGCAGCCCAGCCCAGGCTGGAGGGGAGCAAGGTGAGGGCTGGGCCCAGAGACAAGTGGTTATTGGTGGTGGAAACACAAGGAGAGCTGGGGGAGAGGGTTTGGCAGAGGCCCCAGGCCTGGGGCTGGGCTGAGATCAGGGCAGAAAAGGGTGCCCTGGGCTAGGAGTGAAGAGATCCCGGGCTCCCATGGTGTGGCTCTTACCAACGAGTCTGGATGTAAACGAAACGAACTTTGTTCTCCGGTTCGGGGCCAGCGAAATCATCCAGCGCTTCATTTCACTCCTGTATAGGGGAGACAAATGGAGGCTGTGAGTATGAGACAGCCTTAGGGCCCCAGCCCAGCTTTAACCACCAAAGACAGCTCCTGGCTCAGCTGGGTCAATAGGAGCGGGTTTTCCTGGAGAAAAGCAGGCAGAGGAATCAATTCTTCCCACAGCTGCTGTGCGGGAACATGTAAAGGGCAGCTCTGA
>NW_010186782.1:0-210 GCF_000695765.1 Mesitornis unicolor | reverse complement strand
ACCCAAACACCAGTGCTCCCAGTAACCAAATCCCAGGGCTCCCAGTGCTCCCAGTCACCAAATCCCAGTGCTCCCAGTGCTCCCAGTAACCAAACACCAGTGTTCCCAGTAACCAAATGCCAGGGCTCCAGTGCTCCCAGTTCTCCCAGTAACGAAATCCCAGTGCTCCCAGTACCACTCAGTCCCTCCCAGTTCCTCCCAGTCCCCCCC
>NW_010186781.1:4293-7148 GCF_000695765.1 Mesitornis unicolor | reverse complement strand
CAAAGCTCCCCGGCTCGGCCCGGCCTGGCAGGGCTGCAGAGTTTGCCCGTCCTCGCCAGAAGCCGGGAGCGAAGGCGAGATACGTGGCAGTGAGCCAACGTATTCCTTCAGGGACATCTGAGGTGGCCCCGCTGTGGTTTAGCCTCCTCATCTCCAAAGGAGTCGAGGGCAAGGATCTACTTCGTAATAGCCCAGGTACAATCAAACACACTGGGAAGCTCCTAACAACCCTCTAGAGAGAGAAGGTGACATGGTGGCCTGGGTGTGACCTCCAGCAGGCACCCTTCCCTGGTAGATCCAGTAGTCTCGTTGTCCTCCCCTCCGCGGCTGCAGCACTAGGCTGCCGGAGAGAGTTATCCTCCGGGGGATTAGGCAGTCAAACCTACCCACTTTTGCAGGAACCGGGGAAACACAAGAAACAATTAAAAAAAAAAAAAGTGAAAGAAGGAAAATAAAATAAAAGAGGGAAATTACAGGTCTCAAGTTTTCCTTAGTTTATCTGCCAAGGCTTCTAAGCAGGAGGGAGAAAGGAGCCTTTGACTTTTTGCTAAAGGAATCTCCGTGCATTCCCGACCTGAACGAGGTCTCTACGCCGCCAAGCACCTCTCTTTCGAGTATGTTCACATTAGGTGTGATGATCATAATAATAAGAACAACCCCGAGAATTATGAGACAAGAGCACGTTCGACAGTGTTTTAGAAATTCAAATACAGCTGCATCGGCTTTGTCTCTGGTTCAGTCACATTTATTTTCCCAAGCTAGGCAGACAGCCTGAGTGAAGCATGACAATGAGTTTTGTAAATAGCAAATGGAAGGGTTTGCTGGGTTGTTGGGTTTGTGGGCTTTTTTTTTAATTCCTCCCCTCCCTGTTTGATTTTACTCGCAATCCAAATAACCTTCCTCAGTGAATGTTTCAAACAAGAGAATGTGAGCGGG
Source organism: Mesitornis unicolor (assembly GCF_000695765.1). Taxonomy (NCBI): domain Eukaryota; kingdom Metazoa; phylum Chordata; class Aves; order Mesitornithiformes; family Mesitornithidae; genus Mesitornis; species Mesitornis unicolor. The sequence goes on along the minus strand of NW_010186781.1, from coordinate 6,212 downwards.
AGGGGACAAGGGGGGCTCCTAATTGCAGGTTCCCTTTGGAGCTGGAATTAAAACGCTGACGGCGCGTGTTGCAGAGAAAAGGTGCAGAGGCAGCCTCCGCTCTGACTGCAGGACGGCTGTGTTGTTGCTGCCATAGGATATATTTACAGCCAAGCACTTGAGAGCAAACGCCGCTTCAAAGGACGAAAAGTTGTGGGCCCTACTCTCTATGCCTGAGGCGCCAGGGGACCCCCGGCAGGAGAGGAAACCCCGGCAGGCGGGGCGCCCGAGACCGGGGCCCTACTCCCTCCGCTGGGACCAAGCAGCCCGACTCAGCAGCGTCCGGGGTATTCCTCATTTGCACCTTTCCCTATTGAGATCTACGCGTCCCGGAGCGGGGGAGGGGGCGGAAATGGTCAGCTGGTGATGGCTTAAACAGTTCTCAGTCAGTAAAGCCAAGAGGTGAACATGAAGAGAGCTCGTTTCGTTCGGTTTGCTATGGTCAGGTTCAAGTGTCTTGTGCTCGAATAGCGCACAGATCCGTGCCCCAGCGAAGGCGCTGAGAACGGAGTGAAATTAATAATTTCTATTTCGTGCACCAGAATCCTCTCCCTTATTCAGGACAGGTCACCACTACTACAGACCTCTCCTCTTTTCGCTGCATGAGAAATGTATTACTGTTATCAAGCTCTTACTCTCACCCTCCCCCCTCCATTGTCTCAGGAGAAAAAAAAAGGCAAAAAAAAGCTTGTTCTGCATAGACTAGTTAAAATACATTTGCAAAAGCGTCTGCAGCACTTCAAAACTTTCTCTGCTTCCTTATCAAAGCCACCTTCCCGCTGGGAAGTTCGGGGGAGCTTGTTTGTTTGTTTTGGGTTGGCTCGAAACTCTCAGTCTGCTGCTTGTTATTGCCTAGCGTGCCTGTCTCCTCACGGCCGGCTTCCGTGGGCGATGCTGTGGTCCTGGCAGCTGGATCCGAGTCACTGAGCACTTCACCTGATGTACAAATAACCCCCAAAGTTTCCCGCAGAGATCATTGTGCTTTGCTAAGTTTGGCTCAAGGTACCAGTAACTATTTTTCTTGGCCCATTTTTAGCCTCCGCGGCTTCAGTGAAAGCCTTTTCTTGCGGCTGCCATTGCAGCCCCTATTCATGAGAGAAGGCAGGAAACAGACTCCGGAATCCTTAACTTTTCCTGGGAGTGCAGGAGGGAGGAACGGAGGGAAAGCCCTGTAGTTTCGAGAAGCCTTTCGCGTTGCAGGCGGAGGCTGTCCTTGCTCTCGTAAGGCAAGGAACGAGATTGTAATAACAGCACACAAACATGTGTTTAGTTTTCCATTAAGTCGATAGACCAGACAAGGTCTGCCGGGGGGAAAAGATGACTTGAGCTGTTAATGAGAGCTGACACTAAGATTTAAATACTAAGGGCTCGTTTCGTCAGCGGTGTCTCAACAATATTGCTTTCTTCTTCTTTTCTTCTTCTACTTCTTCTTTTTCTTCTTCTTTTCTTTTCTTCTTCTTCACAGCTCGGGCAGTGTGCGCAGGGAGTGCTGGCCCACGAGGACACCTCGGAGGGGGAAGGAAGAGACAGCCACTCCTACCTTGCTGCTTTTTTCATGGAGGTCTTTTTGGGGGGTGGGGGTGGAGGAAGGCGAAAGCTTTTCGACTTTTTTTTTTCTTCTCAGTGCCCCGTGTGTGCAAACACGCAAGATGGACACCTCGAAGAGGGATCAAGCGTTTTGTACTGATTCCAACACCGCACCGAAAACTTTGTGGCGTTTGTGTGGGAGGAAAAAAAAACAACAACCAAAAAAACCCCAACACAAACACAGAGGCACCCGATCCTTAGGAGCTCAGCGGGAGTTCCGTGTGCAGCGGGCGAGGACAGTGAGGTGGTAGCCCCGCACTCGGCCGGACGAGCAGACCGGGTAGCGCCCGTTG
>NW_010186781.1:0-4207 GCF_000695765.1 Mesitornis unicolor | reverse complement strand
CCCCCTGCTCGCGGCAGGCCCCCGCCGCAGCTCCCCTCCGCGTCCGGCCCGGAGGCGGCCGTCGGGCATCGCTCGGCTTGGCACAGCCCTTCCTAGCAGGGGTCCCTCGCCCATCCGCTGGGCACCGTGGGGTGCCAGGGGAGGGAGCCTTGGGGGTCTCAGGGGCGGCAAGGCTTTCTGCGGCCCCCGCCTCGGTTGGTGATACCGGAGTGGGGGTTGCTAGATGAAGGACTTTTGGTGTGAATTACACCGAAAAAATGGTCTCTGTGGAAGCTAGGGACACGGGAGATGTCGAGCTGGGATCCTCGGTAGTGTGTTCCCTCGGGGACATGTGGAGTTTGTGCTTCGGCGGGTTTGCAGGGGGCCGGGGGACCCGCAGAGCACTGCAAGGTGCTCGGCTCCGAGCGTATCAGGATCCCACCTGCAGCAGCTGCTGAGCACCCCAGGCTCCCCTCCCGGGGCCGCCTGCAACAGAGGTGACACACGAAATCGACGGTCGGCCCTGGGAAAGGCTACAGAGATGAGCATTTCTGCTGTGTGAAGTGCCCGCATTAGCAGCCCCAACACGTAGGAAAAGGCTGACATCTGTGGTTTGGTACGAGACACCCGAGAAATGGCAGACGTCCTGGTTCAGAAGGGTGCCCCCGCCTCGACTCCCGGCGGGGAGGGACCTGGCGGTCCCCGGCTGCGCCTGCGGGACCGACTGGCCCGAGGGAAGGAAACCTCACCTGAGATTCCCTCGAGTTTAGAAGCGAAGATACGAGACGGTCTCTCTATTTGGGACATTCACCGACAATGCCAAGAAGGGAAAAGACAGAGGGACATCTTCGGTATAAACTTGGAACCTGATTCCAGTGGGATCACAAATAATTATGGTCTCCAGGCTTTTGTCCACAGTTTCCAAAATAGCACGTAAAATCTAGGGTGCATCGTGAGGCAGTTTTTTCACCCTTTGTGTACAACGCACCTCTGCTGTTGACTCCTCACTGCATGGTTAAATCCATACCTAAATTTTTGCAAGCCCATCCAGATCTATGGACTGAGTTAGAAAGAAGCCAAAGGAACTTTATTTGTAAGGAGCCGCAAAGGCTGGCAAAACCCGGCCGGTCAGGGAAGGCGTTTTGGGGCGGCTGTGAGGGCACAGCCGATCTGCGCCGCGCCCCCCCGCACCGGAGTCAGCATCCGCACGGGTCAGTGTGGGGTCCACCCCCTTCTGAGCGCACACACACGCAACAGGGACAGAAATTTGGAGACACGCCGAGAAGGGAAGATAAATAAGAAATAAAAATTGAAAAATAAAAAACCGTTAGGGATTAAAACCGAAAAAAACCCACCCAAAAGCCCGCAGAAAGAGGAGTCCTGAAAGTTTCCTCTAGCTCTCCTCCTATTTACTGTAGGTTGAATTGGTATGTTGAAGCCACATCACGGAGGGCATATGCCATCTCCGCGGGTCTGTGTTTGTATGATCCAGATATTAAGGAGCACTCTTTCTACTTCGGTGGGTTTCCGAGCAAGGGCTCAGAAAGGAACAACCTGGCTAAGTGGCACCTCTAAGTACCAAGCTATGGGGCAAAGGATATATTGTAAAAAGAGATGAAGGTATGCTTGGGATAGCTGATATTTATTGACATTATCCAAAAGGAAGTCAAAGATGAAGAGATGTTAGTTATTCCAAGACACAATTGTTGCACAAACTGCCTTCAATCAAGTCGTTTTGTTTTCAGGGCTCTTTTGTGAGCATCTTCTACACGCTGGGTTTGAAGGGAGAGATCTCATGGGCTGTTCTGCATTTTCAGGGACGATCGAGTCAATTCTGCCAGAAGAGTCTCTTTAGAAGGAGGAAAAGTGTTTCTTCGTGGAGTTCAATTTATTTTTTAAACGCCGTATCTCAGAGAAAAAGGCCTCTTGTAACAGAATCCTACATCGTGTCAAATTATAACAAACTGAATCGCAAGAAGTAATTACAAAGCAAATATTGTGATCGGTGTTGTGGGTAAAATCGAAGCCGGGTTTATAGAAGAATATTAACTCTGATTTATTTTTTTTTAAATCAACAGTGATTAGACTTGCGTTAAGCACAAAGACCTTTTCCTGTAGATGGCGTCCTTCGGGTACTCAGTAATCAATAATAATACAGTCGTGCTCAGGAGACTTTATTAAGCCTTGGATAATAAAGTAATTAATAATCCTTTTTTAAAAGTTATGTACTTATTGAAAGTGAAAAAATCCTTGATTTATCGTAAGCAAAAGTGTGTTTCTCCTTCACGTGGATGCAAATAAAAACTGTTTGAATAAATAAGTTGTTTCTGAGCATTTTGTTGTCAAAGTGTTAAATGTCCCCGTCATTTTTATTCAAACACTAACATGATTACAGCCAATTATATATTCACCAGTGTTCTTTATTTTAGAGTAATTGTACTTGTCACTAATAAAACAGAGACATAATGGATCGCTACTGTTCTGAATTTTAAAGCAATTTTCTGTAATTTGATTGAATTACACATCGTCTCCGCTATTTTTTTTATTTCTATATTTTGAAATTCTATTTTCTAGAAAATTGCAGCTCTGTTCCTGTTTTGTTGTTCCTGAAGTAACGAAACCTTCTGTAACATTTATAAATAGAGCCTCGTCCCTTTTGAAATGTGGGAAATCGTAATTTCAGCCCCAACATACTTAAAATAGGAGCTTTAGACTTAAAATACGGAAGTCCGGAGGAGCGCCTAGACCAGAAAAGTTGGCTCAACGCGGTGTCCTCTTTAGAGATAAGGAGCAGAACATAAGGAGAGAAAACCAAACTGCGCCGTGCCTAGGAAGGTTTGATCATTTTATTTTAGTGACTTGGTGCGCTTCTTGGGGCTCAGACAGAGAAACACGTCAAGACTAGCAGTCCACGCACTAACATTTACCACGGGAGAATAGTAAAAGACAGAGAAAAAATTATAACGCAAATTACATTCCTCCAAGCAATTAGAGCACTTATCCGTATACTGCCCGATGGTTCTTTTATGTCGCGAATATAGGTAAGAAGCCCAGGAGTGACTTGGCTTTAGGCACAGACAACAGAGAGGCGGAACGATGCAGAAGTACATGGAGATACCACACACGCATGGCAAACATTGCGCTGCGTTACCATACTGCTCATCGGGTTGTTTTGCTGAGGATGAGCTCTCAGGGGGTTGTTTTTTGTTGTTGTTTTTTTCAGAGCCGAAAACACGCTTTAATTTAGCAATTGTATGAAACATCAACGCCATGAGATATGATCCGCGTTGTCATCAAACACAAATCAAAAAATGATACAAAGGCTTTCACGAGTTAATTTCATATGACAAAACACGTGCCCACCATAACAGATAAAGTTAAACTATCATTTGCAAACCGTGCGATTGCATTAAAAGGTATCTCTTAGGTACAGTTAGCAGAGCCAAATGCAAATGTTTTTCCGGGATTTTTTATACTGTAAGGTTAAAATAAGGGAAGGAGCGAGAATGCCGGGCGCTCACTGTGAAAGCTTTTCTGGGAAGCCTTAGTGGGACATGAGCACGACTCTCAGTGAGAAAACGCATCTTGCTTTTGCGAGTACAGTGTTTAATAGAACCACAGAAATTAACTTGTAGTCGCCTTGGAAGAAGTAAAAAAAAAAAAAGCTATGTACTCTTAAATGGATATTGTTTTATTAATTCCAGCCGAGATAAAGATTAGTGAGCCTCTTCTTTACCTTCTTTTATTGATGTTTTGAAATAAGTCTGAAAATAAAATGTAGTGTCATTCTCTGCTAGTATTCTGCTAGTAGGCAAATGGAAATGACTTATTCGTTGGAGTTTCCGGAGCTACGGCATGATTTCATTATTTAAGTGGAGCTTATAGCTCGATTATAATAAACATTGTTTTCTAAAAACTCCCCACGAAACATAACCTCTGTGTGTGTGCGTGTGTGTGTGTGCACGCCTATTCGAGCGCCCCATCTAAAAGATGGAGAGGAGAAAACACACAAAGGAGATGCATCCCGGGAGAACTGTTTCTTTCCACGTTTTTCCTCTTCGCATTGTCAGTGCATGCAAAGTCTGTCTGCAGTCAGTTCTTTCTTGGACAAATTATTGTAGAGGCAAAACTACAAACCCCAGGCTTTTGCGAGACACCGTCCGTGCTCGGTGGGAGGGACGCGAATGGGATTTAACGTGTTGCCAGTCATTTTTGTGTGTTTGTTTGT
>NW_010186780.1:1472-1721 GCF_000695765.1 Mesitornis unicolor | reverse complement strand
CGGGGCTGCATCCGGGTGGGCCTGGGGGGGCCGCTCAGCCAGGCCCCTCCTGCACCGGGGATGCTCTGGTGAGAGGCACCATGGTGGGTTTCAGCCCCCTGTACAGTGACCTGCACCCACAGCACCACCTGTGTCCGCATCACCTCCTGCACCCGCATCACCTCCTGCACCCGCATCACCTCCTGCACCCGCATCACCACCTGCACCCGCATCCCCTCCTGCACCCGCATCCCCACCTGCACCCGCATC
>NW_010186780.1:0-1158 GCF_000695765.1 Mesitornis unicolor | reverse complement strand
CCCCCCCTCCCCCCGCACCCCCCCCTGCACCCACATCCCCCCCTGCACCCGCATCACCGCCTGCACCCGCATCACCTCCTGCACCCGCATCCTCCTTCACCCGCATCACCTCCTGCACCCGCATCCTCCTTCACCCGCATCACCTCCTGCACCCGCATCACCTCCTGCACCCACATCACCGCCTGCACCGGGGTCTGCACCGTGCTCTGGCACCAATGTGGAGCCTCAGAGGCCATGCCCTGTCCTGCATTGAGGAGCTGTTTCTTCTGGTCGCAGCGCAGACGCTTTTTCAGCAGCGATGGATTCCTCCGCTAACGAAGCAGCCCTGCGTGGCACCGCAAACCACGGCTCCCGTGGCCAGCACCGGGGCGGCCGCGCTGTGTGGAGGGAGTGGAGCTGAGCCCCTCGTGTGCTGGAGCTGGGTTTCCCAGGCACGGGGCTCACCCAAGTTTTGCAGACAACTTCACTTCCTGGTCGTTCCTTCAAATAACGGTGCTGCCGAAAACGCTGGCGCTGGGGGTGACATGAGCGGCCTCCTCGGGAACAAACCCAGCGATCGAGCTCTTCAGCGCGCGTCCAAAGGGACAAGGACGATCCCCGCACATGGACCCCCAGCCTTGCCCCCCAGATGCGTCCCAGTGCCGGAGGAGCCAGGGGCCAGCGCGGGCCCCCGTGGGGCTCAGCACCATTCACACGCGTGAGCCCACCCCAGCTCTGACACATGGACATCGGCCGCCCTACGGACACACACGCTGCGGTCAGGGGGGCTGAACCGACCCCCACAGACCCCACACCACGACACTGTGGGGGAGATGTACTTAAAACCCCCAGGGCAGAGGAGCTGGGCTGGCGAGCACCGGGGTGGGCACACACTCATGGGCAGCATCGCTCCTCCTGCACAGAGGGAGCGAATTTGGGGTAAAGCGCTGCTGCGGAGCGAACGCCCCACACCACGCAGGCCCATTGCTCAGCTGGGCATGTCAAGGAGCCTGGTGGCAGCGTGTGCCCTCGGGCCCTTTGCGACGCCGTTGGTGACGTCCCTCGGGTGACTCCTCGCCGTGACACGCAGCGGGGACGCCCCGTCCCCATGCACTGGGCGCAGAACCTCAGCAAGGGGGAAGGACGGAGGTTTTGGCCTCTGCCGCGCTCCTTAGCTGG
>NW_010186779.1:1267-4456 GCF_000695765.1 Mesitornis unicolor | reverse complement strand
TCTTTCTGAGTGTATAAGAGAATCGTACCCAGCTTCCCATTTTTTTTTTCTCATATTAGAAAAAATAAGAAAAATTTAAAAATACCGGGGCTCCGAAGGAGTAATTCCCTGTGTCTGGAAATTAAAAGGCTCAAATCTCCTAAGTGACCCTGTTAAGACACGGGAGAGTTGTTCGCAGCTACTTTAAAGCGCCAGTCTCAGTTGGTTTGGAGATCGGCGCTACTGTTCTTCAGAAAGAGTAGTTCAGGAGGCAAACTCTGTCCCCGGGGTTGTCTGCAGTCTCACTTTCCGCCGGCTAAGTGCACCTACAAAGGGAAGAGAGAGAGGCAGGGCTGCTAACCGCGCTGCTTAAATGTTCTCTGCTTTCTTCTACCAGGAGCTAAGCAAGGAACAAGCATTTCTAGCCGCCCGAATAAAATGAGAACGGTGATTTAAAGAAAATATCAGCAACCGAACCCTATTCTTGCCATTTGCGTCCCATTTGAGGAAACTGTCTGGAAAAAAATCCTCCAAGCTCGGCCCAACACGATAATCTCTTTTTAAATCTTGGGTCTTGCTACTACATTAGGCTTCATGATATTGCATTCCAAAGAAAAAAGACCGGGTATTAGAAATGGAATCCCCTCTTCCTAATGAATATTTACCCTGAGGTCATTACATCCGTAATGGTCCTCGCTTAACTTACCTTGCTCCCCTTTTTCTCTGCTAGAGACTGGGATTTCAATCACAATGCCCTCGATTTTAAAGTGCCGCGTACCATTTAATGGCGGGGTGCAGGCAAGGTTAGAGTATTATTGACTTCATGCAATATATAAGATGGATACATTTAAGACTTTTAACTTTTTGTTGCAATGACACGCTGTATTTTTATGAGATACCTATTATGTAGACAGAACCATTGTGCTGTAGCTGCCTCACAGTTGCTGGATCGTTTCTATCAGATGAAAGATTTTGAATAGTTTTCTTTCAACAATGCATCCTTTTGGTCTTGATACAAAGAATGTAGGCATGGTATACACTTAAACAGCTCTGTCACAGAGCAAGATTAAATAGAGTATGTATCGAATCCTGCCTGCAGTATAATACGCACAGGGAGCAGAATGGAGCTCCCTCCGCCGCTGAAGAAGCCCACTAAGGTCTGATGTCCTGGGAGCATCTTCCAGATTTCCCTTATCTGTGATATTCGCTAAGCTGTTAAAAATCTTTACAGTCGGGCTCGAAAATCGGTTGTTTCTCACGGAAAGACCGGGTTTGATAACGGCATATTTTAACAAAACCTACTGCTGGCGCTGCGGTAAAAAGGGGTAAATGATGCTCTGCCTGGTCAGCCACTCCGGCGGTGTGCGGGGCTGGCCCGGAGGATCTCCCGAGCCGAGCGGGATGTTCCTGCGCTCCCACAGAGGCGCAAGAGGGGCCCCTGTTTAACACAGCCCCTGATGCCCCCCCCCTCCCCTCCGACGGCAGTCCCGGGCCAGGCGGCGGGCGGTACCCGGGAGCGGGAGGCAGGAGTGCAGTGCTCTGCGCCGCGCAGTTTTCCGCCCCCCCAATCCCCCGGGTGCTTGATGAAGCGACTTGACCAAAGTGCGCGTGCTGAGTCCAACTTCCCGCTCCCCCTTTCCCCAGCTTTGTGCCCTCGCTGATTGAGTCTCCACATTAAGCTCGAGATCCTTTCTAAGCAACTGCTAAGAAGTCAAGAGCATCCTTGCTTGCTTTCTCTCCGTGGCCTTTCATGCCCTCAAATTGTTATTCTACTGACACTTTTCTTAAAGTTAGCGCCTAGCATTGAAACATTAGCGACAAAAGCCCTGGCAAATCTCTCCCTCCTTGCCGTTAAATTCTCTAATAGATCGGTGCATGTCGAATTTTTATTTGATTTCCAATAATTCTCTAGCACTTCGATATTAAACCCACCTCAGCCCAGCGCCTCACCTATGGGATATTTTTCAGCTTCGCTTTGGAAAGTCGAGACGCTCAGATTTCCTTCCACGTGCACCCACTAATTTATAAATGAGTGTATACAGCTGTCTTCGTGTATATCTGTGTCTCTATATCTGCAGTAACGCTTTCATTTTGTGTCAAAATAACATATCCTGTCACTCCACGCCAAAAGTATATTTATCGAATGAAATAGCACCGCAAGCTGCATCTTCTTTATCAAACCTTCATTTCTGTTTTACTCAATTGTTAAATATCTTTTCATTTCTTTTCCTATTTTAAAATATCTATTAGAGTAATTGTTACTTGGAGGTCTTTTGTGTATCTATAAATCCTTTGATTCGTGTCTTTTCCTTTCTTTTAATCTTGTTATGCGAAATTATATACACATTATATACACATTTATCAGGGAATACAAAGATCATAACTTTATTAAATAAAAAGCTCCTAATCCTGGAGTTTTGCAGCAAATAACATTTTTTTTAAAGTACACGTTTCTAACCGATGATTTTTGAATGAAGATCACTAAGTCCTCTTCACTTTATTACGCGAAATTTGTTAAATGATTTGTCAGCTCTCGTATTTAAATAAATTTTAGTGTGAACCAAGAAGGAACATTATCCTCTAACCTGAGGTCAAGTGAAGGGTGATTTACATGACAAAGAATAATGCCCATTTTGTCCAATATGAAACAACTTCACCTTCGGCATCATTAAGAAGAATTTAGCACTTTCAGGGTTTTGGGGGTTGGGTTTTTTTGGTAAATAGTTGGCTATGTATAGCGCAATTTCGCTTTTATGAATCACAATAGAAAGGCCAACTTCTTCTGCTCTTGAATTTCGGCATTATTTTTGTAGCCTTAAGTAGAGCGAATTTGCACCTGCTGGTATTTAAACTTTAACATATTAGCTGGGGAGGACTTAACAGCCCAGCGCACTGCCCCGAAACAAATTAACAATCTTCATTAAAGTAAAGGGAGGGGGGAGGTGGGGAGGGAGATGTGACCATTTAAGACGCTGTCTCGGATATCCCCTATCTATGCAAGTTCTGAGTTGATTGTTTGGGATCCTTATAGCAGCAGAATTACCGCTTTACTCCCCCTCCCCGCAATACAGACACTCGCTTTCAAATTTCTACTTCTCTCCGGATACTTTAACCCTCTCGATTCCGTCTCCCCCCTGCCTGAAGCAGTGCCCTGCAGGGGAGGCGGCAGGGACAGCTCAGCCACGCCCCCGGGGCCCAGTTCCGGCCGCG
>NW_010186779.1:289-1146 GCF_000695765.1 Mesitornis unicolor | reverse complement strand
CCCCCCACGCCTAACCCCCCTCCCCCCCCCACACACACACTGCGAGAGCCCGTGAGGAAGTGATCTTAATCCAAATATCCAACTCACCGTCCGAAGGATCCTGCCTTGGGAAAGTTCTGCTCTGCTGGGTCTCAGAGTTAAGGAAAAGGCCGCCGTCTCTCGTTAGGAGCTCAAGGCTGGGAAGAGGGGCTGCTGACGGAGGGCCACAGGCGGGGTGCTCAGCTCCCCTGGCTCTGCCGGCCCGGCTCTGCCCCACGAGGGGCGCGGAGGACCGAAACCCCTTCCCCGCAGGCAGCTCCTGCGCTGTCGGGGCGGGGACGCAGCGGGCACAGGCCCCGGGATTTCTCCCGTGGACATGGACGTGCGCACCTCGACGTGCCTCCGTGGGGGTGATCCGCGGGCTCCCCGCGGCGGGAGGGGGCCCCAGGACAGCGGCCCGGCTGTGCCCGGCTTCCCGCTTCTTTTTTTTGGAAGGGGGTTGTGTGGGGGAGTGTTGTGTGCTTGTTCACAGCTACGCCAGGAACGTAGGAGCATTTCGTGTTTACAACCACGGCTTGTAGTGGAGGGATGTAGTTCAAGCAGCGCTCCTGGGTGTCGCGGGCTCTTAACGGGAGCTTTGCTCAGTCATTGAGAGCAATAGAAAGTATATGGAAATCAATATATAGACAGTGTGGAGGGCAGATAATGGATTCGAGTCAGTGAGTGTTATAATCTGCATTATGGGTTTCCTATTGTTTAGACTGAGCACAAATTTTAAAAGGCTGAAGTGTAGGGTTGTTTTTTTTTCCCCTTCTCTCTCCCTCTCCCTTCTTCTTTTTGGAGGGCTTTGTGTGTATAGGGGGAGGGGAGGGGTGTTA
>NW_010186779.1:0-248 GCF_000695765.1 Mesitornis unicolor | reverse complement strand
GCCCGCCTCATCTGATTTTAAAGGTAGTGCTTTCACGGCGAAGCTAATGACTTTCATTTAATTGAACATGCCCTGATGCAGCGGATTGTTCTCGCAGTCCTGCGCCTTTGTTGCTTTTGGGGGGAAATAAAGCTAATCAAACCTTTTGTCACGGCCAAATTCTCCCTCAGGGTCTCCCAAACATTTGTTTGAATAATTCACCTCAAGAATTGAAAATACTAATTGATTTTAAAATGCTAGCCCGGAGG
>NW_010186778.1:0-838 GCF_000695765.1 Mesitornis unicolor | reverse complement strand
TTTTATGTCTCAGAACATCTTTTCTTGTATCTGGCCAGGATTTTGCATTTTGCAAAAGAAAGGGTGGTTGTAGGCACAATAAGTCCATAAGAATTTCTAATGTTTCATGAGTTCAGGCATTGACGGGGTCGCAATCAAGACAAGAAAAACTTATCTACGCAGTTGTAGATAAGCAGGCACTTCTTTATTCTCAGCGCTGGGGATGCACAGAGGCTAGCTCCTCTAATTGTGCTCTGGCGCCTATACATTTTCACAGCCTATTTATACATTTTTAACAAAGCAAAATCATATGAGCATGCATAAGATGATCACCTTTAACTCTGTCCTCCACCTTGATTGGTTCCCTGCTATCACACCACGTAAGACATTGGATTACCCCTATAATTTTGTCAAAAAAGTTACAGTCTATTCTTATGGTGGTCTGACCACAGCTATTATCCCTCATTCTATTGTCTAATTCTTCTCTTGAGCATGGTAGGTGCCTTCTCTAGTGCTTACACAAACATATCTTGCAATCTTTTTCTTAACTCTATAGTTTAAACAAATACCTATTCTAACTACATAGTCATCAACCCACTTTAATTACCTTGACCGGTCAAAGTGATCTTTTAGAAATGCCCACCCCAATCGGCCAGAATTTTCTTGTGACTGTAACAGAGGGGATAAATGAGACTCTATTTTGGTTTACATCTGTTTCAGGCATCATCATCTCCTGGGTATGCTTCTGATTCAGTCACAGACTCATTTTGGGCAAATTCTTAGCTTCCCTGTGAGGAAGGTTTTAGTAATCTTTTTTCACTACCAGATCAAGTGCAATTGCAAAAGATCATGTACAATT
>NW_010186777.1:530-834 GCF_000695765.1 Mesitornis unicolor | reverse complement strand
AGTGTATAAAGGATACCATATATGCACACACACATACACACACCTCTCCACCAAGGCGCTCCTCCTCCGCCTCCTCCCTCGACCAACTGCTGGAATTAAAATAAAAAAAAAAGGCAAAACAAACACACAAAAAAAAAAGAACAACAAACCGAGCGAGAGAGCGAGCGAGCAGGAGAGGGAGAGAAACAATTCGCGAGGTAACGAGAAATTTCAACTTTAATTTTTTTTTTTACTTTTTCTTTTTTTTTCTCCGACCGCCTAAAGGAAAGGTAGAGAGAAAAAAATGTCTTATCCAGAGTGTGAC
>NW_010186777.1:0-505 GCF_000695765.1 Mesitornis unicolor | reverse complement strand
CTTGTTTCAAAGGGGACAAAGTGCTCCAGCGACAGCACAACTTTGAGAAATGCATCATCACCACCATCACCACCATCATCATCACAGGAAGTTTTCCTAGGACACCAACAAAACTTGCAAATAAAAGAGCAAAAGGAGACCGAAGAGCTGAGGAGAGAAAGAAAGACAGAAAGAGAGACAGAAAAAGGAAAATATACCCCCACACAAAGCCTTAAAGGACGAAGAAAAGGAAAAGTTTCACTCTGAGAGGGGAAGGCTGAGAGGTGGAGCTGTACTCCTAGGGGAGCGGAGGGGAGAAGGCACTGGGGCTTTTTGACCGCCCCCCCCTTTTCGCTTTTTAGCCTTTGTTTGGTTTCCTCCGTGCGAGCAGCAAACTCGGGCGAGAAGGCGACGGAGGAAAAAAATAGATGTACAGCTAAATATTTCTCTCTTTTTTTGGAAAAAAATAATATTACAAAAGAAGAAAAATAAAGAGTTTTTTTTAAAAATAACAATAATAAAAGGA
>NW_010186776.1:3816-4080 GCF_000695765.1 Mesitornis unicolor | reverse complement strand
GGGGGAGGGGGAATATGTGGTGGTTTATATTTGCTTTTTTCCACCCCGTTGCGCCGTGCTGGAAGCGGCGAGGATTCAGGAAGCCGGCGCACGGCGAGTGCCAAGTCAGGCTGTACCGCAGCCAAGCCCCCGCTTGTTTTCTCGTCTTGCTGGAGCCAGCGAGTGACCTTATTAGCTTAGGGGGCAGCTGCCTTATTAACGCACATCTGGCGGCGAGGGGGCCGCATAGGCCCTATATTGTCTCCTTGCCTGCTCCCGGCTCGG
>NW_010186776.1:2880-3794 GCF_000695765.1 Mesitornis unicolor | reverse complement strand
CCATGGTTTTGATGGTTTTTACCCCCCCACTTCAGTAGCAGGGCTGGCCCCTATCCAGGGGGTAAACCAGTTTATACCCTATGCGGGGTATAAACCCTGGGAGGGGTTTATACTGGGGGGTGGGTGGGATTAGGCAGATGGGGCTTTGGGTTTGTTGAAGATTATAATTTAAGATTATAATCTTGTACAGGGTTTATAATCGGGGGGGGCTGTGCTGCTGGCATTCCCATGGATGCCAGCTTTTTCTTCTTTCCTATGGGCTCTGTTTTTGGGGTGCAGTGTTGCCCCTTGGGAAAAGGGGTTACACTGAGGGGCTGGACCACCCATGTGGCATCTGGGGTGGGCATTGGGATTTCCCTCCGGCGAATGGCAGGGGAATTGGAGCATCCTATGGTGAGGACAGCCTCCAGCTTTGGGGCTTTTCCAGTGGATTTGACCCTCGAAGGGGGCAGGATCCCAAGGGGGTGCAAGCCAGGAGGTTCCAGCTTTACCAGAATGGGGATCCAGGGGCTTTGCCACGTGTCGGATTGTCTGGGGCTGTCCCTATGGGTGCACATCACGACCACCCATATCCCAGTGCCCACCCTTGCCTGGCACTGATGCTGCGCATCCTGGGGGACAGAGGTGCGATTAGAGGAGAGGGGCGCCTGCCTGCACTGCTGCAGCCGTGCAGGGATGCCCTTTGTCCTTCTTGGCGCGTGGGGGAACTCGGCAGCTTTTGGCTTCTCCCTCCTGTTTTGGAAATTCAAAACATTTACAGGGCGGCCCACTCGCGCCCTCCCTGCCACGGAGCGAGGCATTTGGCTGACTCCTCTGCTTTCCTTGGCCGCTTCTCCCTCGCGTTCGCGCTTGGGGAGGGGGGGGCCTTTTCTCCCCTTCCTTTTCTTTTTTCTTTTTTTTAGATTTTTTTCCTA
>NW_010186776.1:2433-2838 GCF_000695765.1 Mesitornis unicolor | reverse complement strand
AAGGCCGTGAAACGGGGACAGGAGGCAGAGCGCAGGGCGAGCGTGGCGATGCCAGCGCCGATGCCGGCCCCTGGCGCTGACCTTGCTCTCCGCTGGGAAGGGCGGCCGTGCTGGAGCAAGCCCTGCGCTGCACCAGTGCTAATGAGCTCTGCCTGAGCAGAAGGAAAGGAGTAATTAGCGTCTGGGAAGGGGGGGGGGAGCATCCTGCTGTGGTGCTGCTGGGCGCAGCGATGGAGCCTGGCATGGTGCTGAGGCACCAGTGATGCTTTTGGTGAGGGATGGAGGCTGCTCAGGGGATGCTCCCAAAGGAGCCATGGTCCTGCAGGGTCTAAAATGACCCCAATGGGGATGAGGTGGCCTGGTGCTGGGCATGGCAGGGTCTGGCTGGGGCTCAGCCCCGGCCCC
>NW_010186776.1:1599-2416 GCF_000695765.1 Mesitornis unicolor | reverse complement strand
CGGCTGGGGCTCAGCCCTGGCCCCTGTTCTGCTGAGGGGCTCAAGGATGTGTTGTGCTGGGGGCTGTCACCCTCCTGTCACTGGGAAGGGGACACTGGGCCTGGCTTGGGGCTTTTGGCATCCTATTTAGCTGTTAAGGGGGTTTTTTTGGGGGGGTGTGGGGCTGCTCCATGCCCCATCCTCCCACCAGGCAAGGATGTGGTACCCCTCTCCCTTCTGGGGGCGAGAAATTGGGGGAGGGTCTGGAGTGACAAGCAGGGACATCGTGTCGAGGCCGGGAAGGTCGTGAGGACGCGGAGCTTGAACTTGAATTAGATGGTAATTGCGCCGTGCCTAATTACAGGGAAAAAGCAAATCACTCCGGTGCTTCATAAAGTGTCTGACACGGAATAACGAGGATAATTAGCAATCAGACGGGGAAGCTGCTACCTCCCCGCTTGCTCGCCGTCCCCCCAGAGCCCTGGGGAGCCCCGCTCCTGCCTCTGCCAAGCATCTGCCCCCTACGCAGGAGGGGGGTTGCATTGCTTTTGCCCCCAAAAAGCATGGGACATCTGCCCCCTCCACGCCACGGGACATCACCCATGCGAAGCCATCCGTGCAAAGTGCAGGTGGTGGCAGTGGACCCCTTCAAGGGGGTCCTTTGGCCGTGCTAGGGGTGTCGTGTCCCCCCCCCACCCTTCCCCCCCGCACATGTCCCTCCGTGCCGCTGTGCAATGCGTTAATGGTGCTGGCAATGCATTAATGCTGGCTGACGCTAGAGCGCACCAGAAGCATGGCGGTGGCGTCCTCCTTGGGGACACCGCACCCCGCAGGGCCA
>NW_010186776.1:1301-1540 GCF_000695765.1 Mesitornis unicolor | reverse complement strand
GTGCGACTGCCCTCGGTGGCCACAGGGGGGACATCGTTAGCGGATGGCGGGGCTGGGATTGATGCTGATTAATTGCACCTCTCGGAAGGGTGGAGGGATGTGGCACCCCAAAAAACACCCGTGGCCAGCGTAATCTGCAGGGGACCAGGAGGAGGGCGAGGAGCATCTGTCTCCCAATTAGCTGCACCCTTTAATGATGCTGTGGTTGGTTTAGGGGGGGCCTCCCCCTCAGGGGTGCG
>NW_010186776.1:873-1275 GCF_000695765.1 Mesitornis unicolor | reverse complement strand
GAGGGGGATGGAGGAGCATCCCCCAGGCAATGATCCTGCAGCCTCCAGCCCCACCCCCATGGGACCTAAACCCTCCTGGTGCCCTGTGGGGGGACTCACTGCAGGTGACGGGGACCCAAAGACACCTCAGTGGATCCCAGTACAGTTTTCAGACTGGTCCCAGCGCGGGGATGGGTGCGGGGGTCCCTGGGTGCCAGAGCAGGGTGGGGGTCACCCTTCCCAGCCCTTCTTCCTCCGTGCACATCTCCTTGCTGTCTTTCCTCTTGGTTTTTCTTTTTTTCCCGCCCCCCTCCTTTGAGCAGCTGTTCTCTAATAAGCTGTTAATGATGATACAGTAAGTAGAAGCCGAGAGTCCTGCGGGAGCTGCCACGATTTGTGTAATTGGTCTCAGAGGAGGCCAAA
>NW_010186776.1:445-842 GCF_000695765.1 Mesitornis unicolor | reverse complement strand
CCAGAGGAGACAAAAGTATCTAATATTTACATGCCGGTATTAGTCCCCTGGGAGCCCTGGCTGGGCTGGCACAGAGGGAGGCAGCTCCCAGCCTCAACCTGTCTGATGGATCCTCATGTCTTTTAACGGGTGGAAGTTGCTGTGCAGTAGCTGGGGGGGGTGTCCCTGTGCCCTGACCAGGGTCCCCCCCGAGAGTTCAGGGACAGCCGAGCATCTCCGTGGCTCAGCATCCATTGGTCTGTGGGAGCAGCGAGGCTTGGCTGAGGGTGTGGGGTGGTTGGGGGGGGCCTGCTGGGAGCTGTGGGGGGGGTCCTGGATGGGCAGGTTTGAAGGCAGCGCTGGGGTCTTGGTCCTGGACAACTGGGTGAGCCATGGGGCTGGGTAGCTGCTGCTAAAA
>NW_010186776.1:0-313 GCF_000695765.1 Mesitornis unicolor | reverse complement strand
CATGGACAGGGCGCCCACTAGGGCTTTGTTACTTCCCCCAATACCGCCCACAAATGCAGTGTGTCCCCAAGACTTTGGGGGTGTCCCCTCTTGCTGGGGGTCAGACACCATCCATGAGTTGTACCCGGATGCCTGGGCCATACTTTCTCTGATGTCTTTGTCTCTGCACCCCAAAACCTGCCACAGCCCCCCCCGGGGAAGAGATGCCAGTGGGATGGGGGTGACATGAAGTCATGAGCAATGGGGCTACATGGGGGGTGTGGGGGGTACATCCTTATTCTTTGAGGGGGGGCGAAAATGGGGGGGGGCACAC
>NW_010186775.1:14619-26574 GCF_000695765.1 Mesitornis unicolor | reverse complement strand
TTTTATTTTTATTTTAACAATGACTGTTTTTTCCCTCTAATACTGAGAGAAGCAACTCAGTGCTCTGTATCTGCTGCACTGACAGCATCAAGGGTGTACCCCTTGATTCTTTTAAGCAGACTTGTACCTGCCTGACCAGAATTCTTTTTTTCCCCTCTTTTTATTTCTTTTTTAGTTCCCTGAAGCATTGCATGAGACCACTCAATGGTGTTTTTATGGTGATGTTGAGATGATGACACAGGTGCGGTGCCTGCAGACCCAGAGCCCTCTCTGGGTTTTGAGTCCTGGTTGATTATAGAGTTAATAAACCATTGCCGTTGAATGCGCCTTGACCAGAAATAGCGTCCCTCCCTGCCGTGGTTTGCAAGGCCAGCTTGTCGAGAAGCAGGCGAGTTGGTCAATAAATGCTCCAAGCGGCACCCTTGGGAGTTTTTTGCACTGAAATGGAAATGCCTGTGTCCTTCAGCCCTTCCCTCCTTGCCAAGTTGTTTTCTTCCCCCCCAGCTCCTTCAACCTGGCACTCAAACCCTGTCCTTTTTGCTGTGTTTTTCCACAAGTGCCTCTCGAGCGTGACAGGAGAAAGAAGAAAGCCAGCATGGGGCTATGGGTGTCGTGATGCTGGGGGTGATGCTTATCAACCCAGCCTTTGCCTGTGGCTTTGGGGGAGTGACTTGGTGGCTTCCAACAGGCCCTGCAGCACAGGTGGGCTCACATCCGGCAGCGGTTGGACATGGGTCTGCCTCTACCCACCAACAGACCCAAAGGGGAGACCTTATCACCCCTCTACAACTGCCTGAAAGGAGATTGTAGTGAGGTGGGGGTCGGTCTCTTCTCCCTCATAACTAGTGATAGGACAAGGGGTAATGGCCTGAAGTTGCGCCAGGGAGGTTTAGGTTGGATATTAGGAGGAATTTCTTTACTAAAAGGCTTGTCAAGCACTGGAACAGGCAGGTGGTGGAGTCACCATCCCTGGAGGTGTTTAGAAGACGGGTAGATGTCGTGTTTAGGGTCTAGTGGCGGACTTAGGGCTGGATCAATGATGGATCATAGGCCTTTTCCAACCAAAACCATTCTGTGACCCATCCCGCCTGCCTGCACCTCTTCTAGGGCCACCACCTCATCTCTAGGGTTTGAGTCAAATAACCCACCCAGGGTGACCGAGATGTCCCCGTGTAGATGTGGAGCAGAGAAGGGTTCCATAACTCTCTCAGGGCAACAAGAGGCATTGAGGTTTTGTGAGAGGAACGACCACAGCTCCAGTGGTGACATCTTCCAGTCTTCATGCAGGACCTGTTGCTCACCGTCCTGCCACCTCAGACTTCTATCTTCCATCAGCGATTTTTCTCAATAACCTTTGTTTTTTTTCTTAAGAACAAAATGTATCATAAAAAGCAATGAGCCACCAGCAGGTTGGGGCGTTGAGTTGGTTTTTTGGAGGGTCAGAGCCTCCCAGCTCTGCTCTTGCTCCAGGGAAGAAGCAATGCGGTTGGGTGCAATTTTCAGCCCTTGTGGGAGCAGGATCTTAAATAACCCCACCACATTCAAGCTAAGCAAGCTCATGCCCTCATTACTGGATGCAGGAGTTAATTTTTTTGCTCCTGCAACCCGAGGCAAGGGGAAATTCGGGTGCAATTCTGGGTGGTGCTGGCTGGATGCATGTCCCCGAGCTGGGCGACCGTCCGGGGCCCCCTTCTTGTGAACGGGGTCAGCAGCTGGGAAATTGCAGAGCAAAAGTGCCTCCCTGGTAATTCCCAGCTGCCGTTAAAGCAGCTTTAAAATAAATTCCCTCAAAGAGCAATTCCAAGTATTTGAGGGTTTGAACTTTTCCGGAGATGGGTTTGGGAGCTGCTGGCTACCACACTGCACGCTGGCACGCCGGGGAAAGGCACCAGGGGAATTGCCTTGATTGTCCAAAACGGCTCAAAACCACTTTTTGTAATGTATATATTCTGTTTATTTACTAGCAGCTGGCATTAAAGATGGGAAGGTGGAATGCTGAGCAGGATCCTGGGCTGCAGGCAGTGCCCAGGCTTGGTGACCATTACCGTGTTGTCCTACCTGGCCACCAGCACTTACCCAGGGCTGGGCGCCCCTCGCCATGCATTCCTCATCCAGCTCTGCTTGGTAACGTGGGCACAACAGAAAACAAACTTTGCAGTGAGCTTTGCTCTCCCAGAGAGCCCCTGAAGCTTGCTTTAAAAAAAACAAAAACCAACAACTTTGGAGCAGTGTGGTCTTTTACTTTTTTTTTCTCATGCTCATGAAAATTCTCATACCAAACCAGTAACCTCCAGTGCCCTCGATTCATTACTTTTTAAGGTGGCGTTAGGGGGCATTTAAGGGGAGGCTCGTCCAGCCCTGCTTCCCAGCCTCTGCGTCAGTGCCAGTTTACTGCTTTCTACTTGCTTATGTGGTGGGCAGAAAAACAAGGATTTTGGTCAATAAAAGGGAACATTTGTCTCATCCCCACATCCTCACCTCTGGATGTCCCCACTCCCCAGAGTGATGCATCCCATGGGATGTCCCCATGGGGTTGGGACTCCACGGCAGGGACAGCCACGTCTTTCCCTGTAAGGGACAGCACTGGGCTCCTGCCAAAGTCCCCTCTGCAGGGCCCTGCCACCAGTGCAAGCGCAGCTGGGCTGAAGGCTGGTGATGGAACCCGTGATCCAGGTCACCTCCTGCCCCTCTCAGTGCCCCAAATGATGAGGATGCTGATAACCGGGCCACATCCAGGTGGGAGGGGCTCTGCAGTCAAAGGGGCTGGGGATGAACTGAGCCAATTTGGGGTAAAACCACCCTAGAAAGTCCATTGCAGTGGGGGTTTCCTCCCCGTTCACCCTTCATTGCTGTGGCTCAGCCGCTCCCAGCTTGAAGCAATTTCGTTCGTGGGCTTCTTTTGCTTTGGCAGCTTCTTTATTAACTTTCTATAGGGTATGTAACTTTTTAAATATTTATTTCCTGTGTGGAAGTGGCAGAGCTGTCTCCTGAGGTGGGAGAAAACACATCTTGCTTCTTAAGGATGGGTAGGGAAACCTGCAAATTGCACCAGGAGGTTTTCTGTGCACGGGACGGCAGTGGGTACAGTCCCAGCCCAAAGTCGCATCCACCAGACCACACACTTAGTTCTCTCTTTTTATTTTTTTTTCCCTCCAAAACTAATCCCTCCATCCCCTTAGGCTTTTTTGTTGTTGTTGTTGTTGCTCCTCTCTGAATTCTTTCTAATTTGCAGGCTCGCTGCCAGTGTACAGCGCTATAAAAAGGGAGACTTGTTCGTCAAGCTTCCCTCCGGTGCAGAGCATTTGCACAAACAGCGACACTCTCAATAAGTAGGTCTGATTCCCCCCTCTATCACTAAAATGCTCATAGGGTGCTCAGGGAGAAGAGCCACTGTCTTAAAACAAGCCAAGCTGAATTACACCAAGGGCCCTGAGCCCAAATCCCAGCCGGTGTTTAAGCTCCTGTCAGCTGGAAAAACGGAGTCGTGCCTTTTGATTTTCACTCCCTTGCCAGCTTTGCTCTCTCCAAGAGCAAGCGGATGCGGTTTGCATCCCTCCGTACTCCAGCAGAAGACCCACATCCCGCTGAAGCAAGCACCCAGGGCCACCACTGGTTTTTTGGCTGGCCTGGAGACTTTGTTCCCCCCCTGCTGTTGTTACAGGCAGCCACGACACAAACCCCCTGCCGGTTTCCTTCTTAAAACTAATGAGCTGTTTGACCCCAGCAAGTCCTCAGGGAAAGCCATTGCCGGAGCCTTGCTGCTCACACGGATGCAAACTGCTCTCGTTTCCAGCTTAATTTTATTTGTGGATGACTCGGACCCATTTGGCCTTGCTCTTCTTGTACCCGCGCTGGCTTTTAGCTCAGATGGCTCTTTTCCCTGCTCTTGTATTTATCCTCTGGCAGGCTTTACCGAGTGCTGTGGGTTTGCCAACTTAAATAAGCCAAGTGCTGTGGTTGCGAAGGCATGGAGGGGGTGTAAGGGCATCCAGGCTTCCCCGTTGCTGTGGTGGAGACAGCCCCAGCAGCTCATCCTCCCATTAACAGAGGAAAATCCACCCTATGAAGGAAGGCTGAGAGAGTTGGGGCTGTTTAGCCTGGAGGAGGCTGAGGGGGATCTCATTAATGCTTATAAATATATAAAGGGTGGGTATCAGGAGGATGAGATTGGAATCTTCTTGATTGTGACCAGCAACAGAACAAGAGGCAATGGTCACAAGCACTAGGGTCACTATGACTAGTAAATAGGAGGTTCAACCTAAACATAAGGAACAACTTCTTTACTGTGAGGGTACCAGAGCCCTGGCCCAGGCTGCCCAGAGAGGTTGTGGAGTCTCCTTCTCTGCAGACATTCAAAACCCGCCTGGACGTGTTCCTGTGTGACCTGGTCTGGGTGATCCTGCGCTGGCAGGGGTTGGACTGGATGAGCTTTTGAGGTCCCTTCCAACCCCAACCGTACTGTGATTCTGTGAAAATCCACCACGCAGCCTCTTGGCATCCTCACTAGGGATGGTCTCACCCTGCAGAAGGACACCCCAAAGGCTCTGGGATTTGAAGCTGTCATCCAAGTTCATCAGTGTGCTCCTCCTTTGCAATGTAGAGGCCATTTTGGTGGAACACGAGGGTTGGTTTTTTTCCTAATGCAGCCTTCAGTAGCACCCTTCCCTCTCCTTTTGGTTGGCAACATCGGGTAGCGGCACAACTGCTCCTGGCCGTGCTAATCTGGTGCTAATCCCAGCCCTGGTCTTCTGTAGCGGAAGTTTCCTGTGCCAGGCACTTTGCTCAAAGGCTAAAATGTATTTACAACACTTAAATTCATCAGAACAAAATACGCAGGTGGCTCCTTGCCACTGTTTCCCTTTTGGGACCATCCAGGATGCAATATATTTTGATTAAAACCCTACCAACAGGGTTTGAGGCTTCATACGTGAGACCTTGTGCTCAGGGTGATGGCTGGGAGCCTGCTCGGATATAGGAAGAGCTGCGAGTTGTTTCCTTCCCTGCCCCCCCAGTGTGGTTATTTCTCACCTTTGGGTCTCATTTCCCCCACCTCTTCTTTTCTCTGCTGTGTTCGACATCTTTGCTGCAGGTTTTCTTTGTACATGGATGCCTTTTTTGTGTTTTCTTTGGGAGCTCTGGCTTATTCCTGGCGATGGTGAGGCACTGGTTTACCCATCCCCATTTGGACCCCTGCCTTATCCTTGGCAGGAGGACCTCGACTGGTACCTTTGTTGGAAAGAAAGATGCTCTGAGTGTCTTCACACACCAACTCCTTACTTTCTCCACATTTTCCTTTAGTTAGGAACCTATTTTTGGGTTTTGGGCTTTGTTTTTTTTCATCCTGCCTAATCTAAACTGCATCAGCGCATGTCCACTTGAGGCAGGGTTTTATATTCTCCTGCGGAGTCCTTCCACCCTCGTTAAACCACACATAAATTGGCATCACCGAGAAGGAGCCGGGCTCGGTGGTTATTAGCGGGATTATTCTCATCTCTCGCAGTTTCCAGCAAAGCTGCTCAGCTGCTGTAATGAAATTCCCCTTAACACTCCTCTCCGCTGTCAGGGAGAGCGATGCTGATCTGGCGCTGAGGATCAGCAGCAGATCTTGGGAAGAAACCAGCAGACCCCATCGCATCTTTCTATGTTAAGTGATTTTTGACCCTAAGCTCCTCTTCCCCAGGCCACAGTTCATTAGTACATCACATCAGGCATTGAATTTCCACCCCAAGTCTTTTCTGAGCACAGGAGTGCATCGCATCGTGCGCTCGTCGTTGCTTTTTGCATCCTGTTTTCTCACCACCTAAACCAGCATCCACAGTTTCCAGCACTCACAGTGGGTGCAGCTGGGCATTTCCTCCCTGCTGTCAATCTCCCACCTTCCTCTCTCCCCATTTATTTGATTTCTCGCTGTATTTAAAGCTAGAGATGGTCGGCGCGTGTTTTGCAATCTTCTGCTCCTGTTACTCATTTCTTAGAAACGAAGGGGAAGGAACCACAAGCAATAAAAGAGCCCGAGGTTTGAGGACTGGCTGTTTATTTGCCAAAGCTAGAAATGCAGTGCCTGAAGAGGAAATCCTCAGTGCAAATGTCCCTCAATTAAATTCAGGCTTGCGGAAGTTAAAACTGGGGAAGACATAGCTGTAGTGGGTATTTTTACTGTAGTTTTACATGGAGGTGTTATCACTGCCATCACTGCAAGAAGCAGTTTAGCCTTTTACACCTCATTTTTGCACGCCACAGGCTGGCTTTCCTGCGCATGAGGGAGCAGTGGTACCCAGCTTGGTGGTGTCGTGGCACCCTATGTAGTAGGATGGTGGCAAGTGGGGGGGCTATAAACCAGCCCCAGGGGTACAAATGCTGTCAAGGAGGCTGAGGCCAAGATTTCCACATCTCCTCCTTTTCGGGCGAGTGAGGGAACATGCATGTGGTTTTCTTTCTCCGTTCTTCCCCTCCTTGCTACAGAGGAGGCATTGGCATATAGTTACGGTCAGCTTTACTCCAGCCAGACCCAACTGTCTTTTTGGCAAATGTGGATACAATAGGAGCCAAAGGTTATTGCATGCCCTAAATAACACCATTACAGCCCTGGGGCCTCACCCGAGCCCAGTCTGCAAAGCATCCAGGACCAGCTCGGTTCAGTTTTCCCGAGCCTGGCAGACTTGGTGGGATGTCAATGACCCATAACTTTATTTTTTTTTCTTAAAAAGAAAGCCATCTGCACCCTTGTGGCCACTGTGGCACCTGCCAGGAGCAGCACATGTGGCTGGCGTTAGCAAGCCACACCACAGGATGCTCTTGGTTTAGGGTTTTCTTGCTAAAATCCTTAGAGGCTTTAATTGAAACCAGACATGGACACACCTCACGGACAGGCATCCATGGCTCATCCCAGTGCGTGGCTGTCACTGATGTTTTCATGAGCTACTGCCAGATGCAATCCTATGTCCTGCCCATGGGTGGGTTGGATGGATATGTCAGACACCATGTAAGGTCCTCCTTGGCCTCATCCAGGAGCCAGAGCATCCCACTGGGCTTTCCTTCCAGCTACTGCCCCGAACTGGGATTTACTCCGAAACCTAGAGGATTTAACTTTCTATTCCTCAGCAAATAAAGCCCCGAGTGATGCAAATGTGTGACCTCGCCCAAGACTCAAGAAGAGGTAAATATTGCATCACGCTGAGCGTGCTGTATCCTTCACCCCAGTCTGGGAAGCTCTGCCCATGTCCACCCTGCTGCAGGGACAAGGCAGGCCAGGGAGGAGGTATCTGGTAGGAAGGGCTTTTTCCTTGCCATTCAGTTTAATTATTGGTGTCTCGGTGTTTGCAACATGGTGGACGCTTGGCCATCCCCCGTGCAAGGCTGCTGTGGCCGCTGGCATCCCCACCAAGCTGCCAGCGGGGAGGAATTGGGTTTCACAACCCGTCTTTTCCAGGCTCCCACAAGATTACTGCAGGGAGAGGAATGTGCTGGAGAAAATATCCCAACTGCTGTTAAAAGGCACAGCCATCTCCATCCCCTTCCAGGGCATTGATTCCTCCACTGCAGCAGACACCCTCCTCCAGCTGGAGCCAGCCCAGTGTCACCTCCCCACATCACACTGGAGTGCCTTTGCCCTCCTGGCCTCCCCTTTGTGTGCAAATAATTGCAATCATGATAAGCAGGCTCTTTTATGAAGAAACTCTTTGCTTTTCCCTCGCTGTGCTCCTAGGACAGAGCTCAGTTGCTTTATATCTGGATAATAAATCTCCAAGACACACCCTCCACGCAAGGCAGTGATGTCTCGTAAATCATGAGCCTGCCAGATGCGTGTTATGTCTGGGTGAAGAGGGTGTCAGCCAGTTGCAGCATCTGTACATCATCTGCCAGGGAAGCACAGGAATCTTGGTCACATCCCTGTTGGCCAGCCCTTTCGAATCACCATGAAGGTTTCTGAGCTGCCCGCTGGGGAAACATCTGTGAGATGCTGTAGCCCGCAGTCCTTCAGTGAATCACAGAATCATTAATGTTGGAAGAGACCTCTAAGATCATCAAGTCCAACCATCAACCCAACCCCACCATGCCCACTAAACCATGTCCTAAAGTCCCACATCCAGGCTTCTTGATCCCCTCCAGGGATGGGGACTCCACCACCTCCCTGGGCAGCCCCTTCCAGGGCTTGACCACTCTTTCAGTAAAGAAACTTTTCCTAGTATCCAGTCTAACCCTACCCTGGCGCAATTTGAGACCATTTCCTCTTGTCCTGTCACTGGTTACATGAAAGAAGAGACCAACCCCCACCTCTTTACCCCCTCCTTTCAGGCAGTTGTAGAGAGTGATAAGATCTCCCCTCAGTCTCCTCCAAACTAAACAACCCCAGCTCCCTCAGCCACTCCTCATCATTCTTGTGCTCCAGACCCTTCACCAGCTTCGTTGCCCTTCTCTGGACACGTTCCAGTCCCTCAATGTCCTTCTTGGAGTGAGGGGCCGAAAACTGAACACAGGATTCAAGGTGCAGCCTCACCAGTGCCAAGTATAGGGGCATAATCATTTCCCTGCTCCTGCTGGCCACACTATTGCTGATACAAGCCTTGGACCTTCATGGCCACCTGAGCACACTGCTGTGGACTCTTCTCAGGCAGCTTTGGCAGGTGCTTTGCTTTTCTAGCTCCAGTGCCAGGGAGCCCAGGCCACAACCATGAAGTCTTTTCTCAGCTATTAGAAAGAGGTTACGCTGCTTGCATTCATTGCTGGAAGCTGGTAAGGGGATGGATCCTACACAGACTTCTCAAGGACAGGGAGTCAAAATAGCCCTAGGCTTGTTTGATGGAAAAAGGTTAACCAGTGTGAAGGCTACAAATTGC
This sequence comes from Mesitornis unicolor, assembly GCF_000695765.1. NCBI lineage: Eukaryota > Metazoa > Chordata > Aves > Mesitornithiformes > Mesitornithidae > Mesitornis > Mesitornis unicolor. Next base: position 17,737 of record NW_010186775.1, on the reverse strand, counting down.
TGCTGACCCAACTTTGTTGACAAAATACAGTGTTATTAATTGGAATTGCAGGCAAACTGCCTGGGGATATTCAGAAAGAGCTTGTCCATAGCAAGAGCTGAGATCTGGGAGAAGATTTGGCTGGGCTCTTTGGAGATGCACCTAGCATCTTGGCCATGACACTGGTTTGGGGTTTTGTTGCTGTGTAGGGGTCTCAGTCTCCCACAGTGACCACAGGGGTATGGGGATTCACTGAAGTGAAGAAGGTCAGGAGGAGCCCACAAAGAAAACAGGTACCAGATGTCCCCTTTAGATCAAGCTGCAAGGGTCTCTGTTAATCTAAAGATGTTCCTGCTCATTGCAGGGGGGTTGGATGTGATAACCTGTAAAGATCCCTTCCAATCCAGACCATTCTATGATGACAGTAATGAGATTCCTGGGTCCCAAAATTGAGGTTTCTGCTCTCAAGCTGAATCCTACCCATAGCATCATTGCTGGGGCAGGAACAACAGCTTCATGGTGAAGGTGAAGTTCAAGAGTGTGACCTGTGCTGCTCCCAGCATGGTCCTGAATCCCAGCAAATACTGGTCACAGCATTGGCATGGGAGATGCTCAGTGTTGCTCTGCCGTTCCCCCAACCTGGCAGCTTATTTTAAGGGCAGTAGGTACATGGCCCTGGGTGCCACTGCAGCATTTCAACCAGAGAAGAGCCACCATGGTGACAGCCGAGCCCATCAAGCTCCAGAGCCGGCTGCTCCTATTGCAGCTGGCAAGTTCGTTTGCAGCCTCTCACGGCAGTGCCTGACAAACAGCTTGTGTCTTCCTTCAGCCTGAAAGCGAGCAGAGAACTCCTGCTGGCACCAGCCCAAAACAGAAGCTGTGGGAATCCTCCTCCTCCTCGACAGCGTGACAGCAAACGCTCATCGTGAGCAGGGCCGGTGCTGGGAGGCTTTTGCCCAACAAGCCCACAGCAAAGCCCATCCCGTTGCAGGAAGAGCTTGCCTTGGGCTGCGAGGTTTCCTGCACCTGTGTGATGATGCGCCCCAGAAAGCTCCTTTGGTGCATGCCAAGGTGGTGGAAACTCGGCAAATGAATGTGCTGGTGCATGTCCCACTGTGTCAGGGCCTCAGGTTGTGCCAGGAGAGGTTTAGATTGATTATTAGGAAAAATTTCTTTACTGCAAGAGTGGTCAAGCACTGGAAGGGGCTGCCCAGGGAGGTGGTGGAGTCCCCATCCCTGGAGGTGTTCAAAAAAGTGCAGATGTTGCACTTCAGGACATGGTTTAGTGCGCATGGTGGGGTTGGGTTGACGATTGGACTTGATGATCTTGGAGGTCTCTTCCAACTTTAATGATTCTGTGATTCTGTGCTTTGAGGAGGTGGGTAGCATCTAGTGGAAGAAAGCAAAGGGGCTATGCCATCTCTTCGGTTTCCCTAAAAAACTGACAGTCACCTCCAAGGTAAGGTCAGCCACATTTAGGTGAAGCCTCATCCGGGTGAGAGGTGCTCCTCAAGGGCTGCCAGGTCCCTGTAGCCCCCCCATCTGTAGCCACCTCTCTGAGGATACTCAGCCTTGCCTAATTCAAGTTGTGCCCCATGAAGATGACCTGTGAGAGCCAACAGGAGCAAGATCCATGCGCTGGTTCCTCTTGTGCAGCCTCTTGGCACTGTCTTGGCTGGGGTGAAGTGCCTGCAGGGGTGGAGCAGTCCATAGGGCAGGATTTCGGAGTAGCTTGACCGTTCTCTGCAGAGCAGCCATGGCAAGCAGCCCAGGTTTCACAAGTGGGGTTTTCCCATCAGGCTCTCCAGCTGCTATAAATAACAGGAAACGTTTTGTCATTTTCTGCTCTGGAGAAGGTCAGGAGCTGGATTCTGTGGTCTTCGGAGCTTTAATGAGGTTGGAGATTTATGCAGCATACGCAGAAGTCCCCCAGGGCACCCTGCCTGGGGCCATTTGGCTCCTTGGATGGAGAAGTCTTGAATGCCAGCCTTTGACAAGGTTACCTTAGCCATCCTTTATGAAATGTCAGGTTCTTCTAAATCCTTCATGTGCTCTTCACCTCCGAGGGCAGATGTTAACTCTTGGATTGCTGCAGAACCCACTTAGGAGAGGTCTGAACCATCCTCTATCTGTGCATCCCATTGCATTTACCAGGGTGTTCCTGCCACAGAGGCACAAAGAGTCCCCAGCAAATGGCAGAAGACTTTGGGCGGCCCTCAGTGCAAACTGATTTTCTAAGTTTTATTCGAATTAGAGTAATCACACCAATACTCGGGCAAACTTGAGGTGAAACTACCCATGCGGTGCTCCTCCATCTCTGTTACTGAGGTGTGCTCCTTGTGCCTGTCTCCTTCAGCTGGTAGGGTCCTACCAAATCTCTGGTTCTTCAAGGTTGCTGTCCTCCATCCTCATGGCTGGGACTTTGGTTAACACCAGGGGGTCAGGGGGTGGTTGAAAAGGTCCTAAGGCATAAGAATGGTCACTTACAATCATAGAATGGTTTTGGTTGGAAAAGACCTTTAAGATTGAGTCCAACCATCGAACCAGCCCTAAGTCCTCCATTAGACCATGTCCCTAAGCATGACATCTACTCATCTTTTCAGCATGTCCAGGGATCGTGACTTCACCCCCTCCCTGGGCAGCCTGTTCCAGTGCTTGACAACCCTTTCAGTAAAGAAATTCCTCCTAATATCCAACCTAAACCTCCCCTGGTACAACTTGAGGCCATTACTCCTTACTTGAGGCCATTACCCCTCTGTTTCAGCAGAAACAGATCAAAATAACCTATTTCCAGTGCAACTGATGTATGCACACAAGGCTGGGAGTTATCCTACCATACCTCTTAAATCAGGGAGGTGACTGCCCCATGCTTCTGCCATAGTTAGTATTAAGGGATGGGGACATCCCTCCAGAAGTTGGTTTGCTCCACAGACATAGCAACTGCCCTTTCTCTCTCCTGGTTGTGGCAGGATGGAAATGCAACAAACTAAGGGGGGAGATCCAGCCCCAGGAGTTTGCTCAGACATCTCAACAGCTTTCCTGGGTCATGAAGAGCCGCCAGCATCAGGTCTGTCCCTTCTGTCGCCCCAGCAGCCGTGCAGGGAGGAGCAGAGCCGCCGTCTGCCGCCTCTCCCATTTC
>NW_010186775.1:4538-14588 GCF_000695765.1 Mesitornis unicolor | reverse complement strand
CAGGAATGCTTTGATGTCTGCTCCTCTGGCCCCGAACACCCAGCACCAAGATTAACCACGAGTCAGACCCCTCCACCCCCTCCAAATAAATCTCCTGAATTCAGGCAAGCCCTGCTCAGAGGGGTCCCAGCATTCCCCGCTGGCAGAAGTAAGGGTTAAAAATAGTTTATCCCCTTGCACCTGCGCCTCCGAAGCCAAGGCTGTGTTTTATTTTGACAGCCCAGATTTGCTGGTGGTTGGCTCCTCTCCTGCAGCATACAGGACAGAGACAGAAATAAAAAATAATTACCTATCTCAACAGCGCAAGGAAGGTACACATGGACTGGAAGAAACCCTTCCCACCATAACCCTTCCCTCCCCTTCTTAGAACCTCATGCTTCAAAACCAAGGCAGAAAATGCAGCTCCAGGGATGGTCCTTAGGAAAAATACCAACATTTTAAATTATCTTTAGCTGCCACTTTCAAGGAATGGGAGGGCTGCAAAAATTGAAAATGAAATTCTGTGTTTGTGAGAGTGTTAGATCTGTCTCTAAGGGGTTTTTTGGGTCCAACTTAGCATCCCTTGCACAAATGTCTGAAGCAGCAAAGGAAGCCTGGCTCAGCCCTGATTAAATGGTTTCAGTGAGGCTGAATTATTTTTTGCAAAAGCCTGTGTGTTTACATTTCATAAGCTTATTTTAAATCGCGTGTGTATACAAGAGCAGGTTTATTTATAAGGCAGAATAGCCCACTGTGTCCTTACCTGACTTAAGTGTCAAGGAAGCAGCTTTTTTTTTTTGTTACTTTTTACAAGCGCAGTTTAAAGTAAAATACTGTTTTGCTGTGCACCAGTGAATCTGCCCAAGAGGAGGTCAGGCCAAGGTCTTGTTTTCCAACTGTAAAAAGCTATTTTGCTTGTTTATGGAGCTGACTCTTGCCAGCCATCATTTTGGGTTAATCCGTTAATGACAGCTATAGGTAAAAAAAAAACTTCATTGCTATCCCCCAGAGTCCTGGCAAGCTTTCATTGCCAGAATCCCAAACTGAATCCCAGCTTCCCAGTGAACAGCGTTTGGGAACTTTCCATCAGGGTTTGCTGGGTGACCCATTCAGCCTAGGTTCTTGGCAAGGTTTCTGTCTTCAAGTACCCCAGGGAAATACATGGGAAAGCCTTTTCGGGGGGATCTTGGCATTTTATGCTTCCCCCAGGGGACGGATTTTATTCTTTATTCTTAATTTTAGCCATATGAACTGGCAACACATCAGCCTGGTGGCAGGAAGGTGAGGAGAACCTTATGGTGATGCTGAGAAGCTGCAGGTTGATGTTGGAGCATGATGGGATGTTACCTATGGACCTTAATGGTGGGATGGGGAGGGTGAGGGGAGCCCCAAAGAGCCACTAATTTACACAAAAGCAAAGTGAAGCTTTGACTGTAGGACATAAAATTCATCTTGTGCAAGGGCTGAGTAGCCTGTACATGTTTTTATGCCTATGCTCAGAGATATTTTTCTACTTAGCAAGCTTCTGTGAAGCACGTGGGCCTGGTGGGTATGAACATGAAGACCAAGGAGGTAGGGAGGTGAGCAGATGCCATTTATACCCAGGCAAGAGCTGAAGCAGCTGTGGTGCAAGAAGTGGTTTTCCATCCAGTAAAGCTGCAAACCAAAGCCCTGACCACTGGCGGTTATTTAAAGACTCCCACGGCGCTTCCTGCGCTGGGAAGGTGCTTGGCCTGCGTTCAGGCTGGGCGACTGCTCTCTGCAAAGCCAAATAAACAGCAGCCACTTGAACTTTCCACCTTGCGGGCTCGGCCAAATGCCTCATCCCAAGGCCACAACCGGCCGTCGCACCTCGGATGGTCTTTGCGGTCAAGCCTTCTTGGAGGATTTGGGGTGATGAGCACATTTTGGGGTTGAGGGGTGCTTTTCCTGTCATGTGAAGGACCCCAAGAGAGGAATTGGGTGCTGCTTGGAGCTGAGAGGAAGCATCTGGGAAGGGAGATCTGTGTCCTATGTCTGGGTCTGTGTCCTTCGGTGACCTTGGGCCGGGCAAAGAGAGAGGAAATTATATCCCTTAACGCCAGACTTCTACTTTAGATGCTAAATTTCCTGAGGGGACCAGGAATCTTGTCTGTCCATCAAGGCTTGAGTGCGGTGACCATCTGCAGTGTGTCCGTAGAGGTGCCAAGGCATCGATGGTGAGATGCCCATGGTGGTGCTTCATCGGTCGGGGAGGTTGGAGATGGTCCCCTTCCAACCTCAGCCCTTCTGTGACAGCCAGTGTGAAATGTCAGGTGCTCACCTGTGTGTGTATGTTGATGCTTTTATTGAGTTGTATTTAAGGTGGTGCATGTTTCTCCCCGTGTCTGACCCTTCCGTGGTGACCTGAGATGTTTCAGCAACTCACATGAACCCAGCAGTGGATGCTCCTTCCTCACATCCAGCGGCAGCCCCTCAGCCTGGGAACTTTTGCAAGACTTGGCAGCGGGGCCATTGCAGGAGTATTTCACACAGGACCCAAAAATATTGCTGTCGGTGCAGCATCGGTCAGCCTGAATGCAGGGTCAGGTCCCTAAGAAATCAGACTGTTGACGAACAAGCTTGAGCGTATTCAAATGTTTCGTCTGATTTTCTTGGACTGCAAAGTTTCCAAGGGAGCCAAAAAAGCTGGCTGTTCTTCTTGTTGACTTTGCAGACCAGAAATACAGCTGGGTTCAGTGGAATAAGGAAACTCCAATTCTTGTATTGGTGTAGGAGAGAGGGAAAATGCTCACATGTCTGCTTTAGAGAGAAAAATAAAAGCCCGAGGTGGTGGGCCCCGGGTGTGCTGCCTGCACTTAGCATCAAGAATGATCTCTCGGGCATGGGGCAGACCACAATATTGAGCCCTAAGACCAAAAATCCTTGACGTCACTCTAAATTTCTAGCAAAGCAACAAATCCAGGGGCATTTCTCTCGGTTAAGGTCATAGAATCATTTGGTTGGAAAAGACCTTTAAGATCATCAAGTCCAACGAAGGTCAACAAGGTAGGTCCACGCAGGAATCAGGGAGTGCAGATACAGGGGTGTGCAAGCACAGGAGACATCAGGCAGGAGCTTTAAACTGCAAATGAACTCCAAAATGACAGCGAGCTCTAAGCAAGTCCACGTTTCAGGCCAAGCTGGCCCTGAATCAGCTCTGGAAAATGAAAGGCGAAACTTTCTGACTTCAGTTCAAGTTATGAACTTATAAACTCCCAATTATCTGATTTAATGGACGCAAGCCAGAGACAAACATTTTTCGAAGCGAGTGTGTAGGACAGCTTCCTGAAAATGAACTAATTGAAAAAGACGTGATTCGGAGACTGAAAGTTTTACTTAAAAACTAGTATTTAAAATCTGGTTTAATCCTACATGAAGTTACCTTGCCGTGGATCCCCTCCTCCATCCTATTGCTTTTTGCTAAAATGTAGGGGCATGATAAACCACTTTCAAAAATGAAAGTTGAAAGGAGTACCCATCTGTGTAGTAAGATTTGCACAGGATAGCCACATAGTTAAGTTTCTACCAAGATAACAAGCCCCCAGCTGGGATGTCCCACGTGTGGGTGCAGTTTTTGCCAGTAATTCTTATTACTTCAGTTTTTTTGGGAGATGCTGTTCCAGAATAAGGCTTTTTTCCCTGTATCACTTTAAAATACTGATTTATTTCCTCTGTTACTTTAAAAATCACTGTATATTCCCCAAAGCTGTCTTCAGGCATTTAAAAAAATCAGAATATATGCCTGAAGCTCTACTCAGGATAAAATGCAGAAGAGGCATCACACACACAGCTGGGCAGCAAGTTCTTCCCGCAAGCGGCTAAAATTGGCATCTGCTAAAGTTAGCAGAGATTTCATTGAGCTCTTGTTTGTTTTATTGAAGTGGACGAGTCAAGGACCAGGGTTTTATTGGCTCCCTGGCATCACAGGGATGCACCCGTGGTCCCAGCTGCTGGGAATCATCCTCATCCTTGGGGCTGTGGCCGCATGCGGGCGAGATGTCCTGCTGGTGAGAGGTTGGTGACCAGCTTTGGAGGCAGCAGTGCCCATGATGATACTCCTGCCCAGTGAAATGGGTGACCTTAGGTTTAATCTTCAGCATTAACCAAAATCTCCTGTACCCCAATGCAAGATTTGTGCGCTGCACCACTCTCCTGGGAACAAGTTTGGGGCTGGTGCCCCTCCGCAGTTGGGTTAGGTGAAGGCTTCATGGGTGCATCCATCCAAATTCAGGTCACCACAGTCAGGAGGTTCAACCTAAACATAAGGAAAAACTTCTTTACTGTGAGGGTACCAGAGCACTGGCCCAGGCTGCCCAGAGAGGTTGTGGAGTCTCCTTCTCTGCAGACATTCAAACCCGCCTGGACGTGTTCCTGTGTGACCTGGTCTGGGTAAACCTCCAGGGGGGTTGGACTGGATGATCTTCAGAGGTCATTTCAAACCACGACCATTCTGGGATGTCCTTCAGGTGCCACCATTGGGTGGACCAGACTCAGCTTGGGGGAAGTCCTGCTGTGTTTCTAGTAAATGCCTGCCCAGGGTGTGCTAATGACGGCAGAGAGGATGTTCTCCATGTGTTTGACGAACAGCACTTACAGTAGATACAGAAACAGGGTGGGAAGTGTTTTATCAACCAGCTGATAAAAGAAAATGCTGGGGAAATTCCCGCAGCAGAGTTTAGCGCCGTGCCTCATCATTTAATTACGGTTCTCATTTAGCAGTCCTTGGCTGTCCATCCCTGTCCCCATGCTGCCCACGGAGCCATCCCAGCTGAAAATCAATATATATATGTGGACGTGGAGGTGGACGTGGACGTGGACGTGGACGTATATGTATATGTATATGTATATGTATATGTATATGTATATGTATATGTATATGTATATGTATATGTATATGTATATGTATATGTATATGTAAAATTTCCCCCAAAGTAGTGGGATCAGTTCCTGGGTACCTTCACTAAGGTGGCCATCAGTATCTGGATGTCCTTGTGCCAAAAAGGGCATCGCTCCCTGCGCTGGAGCAGATGAGCTCTATGCCCCATGGCTGGAGGGGTCATTTTTGGTGGCCTTCATCTCTCTGCTCCCTCAGACTGGACCACAGTGAGACAACCCATCCCTGGGCTGGTTTTGCTGTTGGTGGTCATATGCGATGCCAAATTTTAATTTGTGAAACAGCAAAGCACCCTCTGTGTTGGCCGCTGTGAGTACTCTACGCACAGTGCCTATAGGGTTTTTCTGCTAAGATGGTTAAAATGGTACAGATTTCAGCGTGGAGCCAGGTATATTAATAGGAATGTCCTCATTTAGCTGCTTCTGCATACCACAGGATCTTATAATGGAGGAATTAATTGGGACCTGAGTCAGCACTGGGTATTTCTGCACTTCTGCAAGGTCTTTTTAGATTTTTCTCAGTGTTACCTTTTCTGCTGGCTACAGCCTGGCTCTTTAGGAAAGAGCATAAAGAAGAGATTAAAAACCCTCCCTGGGGTAACACCCACGACAGACGGGACTGGGAATAGCCATCTGCCTCCCTGCCCAGGCCGAAACCATTTGGTGTGGCCCTGGGACAACTGGTGAGGGGTCTGGAGCACCAGAATTATGAGGAGAGGTTGAGGGAACTGGGGTTGTTTCATTTGGAGAAAAGGAGGCTGAGGGGAGACCTTATCGCCCTCTACAACTGCCTGAAAGGAGCTTGTAGCAAGGTGAGGGTCGGCCTCTTCTTCCATGTAACTGGCTATAGAACAAGGGGTAATGACCTCAGGTTGTACCAGGGAAGGTTTAGATTGGGTATTAGGAAAAAATTCTTCACTGAAAGGATTGTCAAGCATTGGAATTGACTGCTCAGGGAAGTCGTGGAGTCACCATCCCTGGACGTATTTAAAAGACGGATGAGGTGCTTAGGCTCAGTTGTGGACATGTTATGGTTGGACTTTACGATCTTAAAGGTCTTTTCCAACCACATGATTCTGACTCTGACCGGATCTCAAAGCAGGTATTTAACCCGGATGGCTGAGCCATTCCTGATGACCTCTGCTTCTGGCAGACCAGGAACACCCACGGTGGGTCCCATGGCTCCCCTACAGAGCCCAAACGTGCAGGAGCACCTGGTGCTGAGCAAGGAGCCCAGGGCAGGGATCAGCAGTTCCAGCTGAGAAGGGATGGTGGTGGTACAGCCTGGATTTTAGGCATGGTCTCATTTTACTCATGGCCCATGCAACTGGCAATGTTGGGGGGCTGCAGTGCCCCATGGTGAAGCTTTTTGGAGCCCAGCACAGCAGCTTGGTCTCTGTTGAGGTGGTTGAAGCATCACTGGGTTGTTATGAAGCTCCCTGGGTTTACTTCTCCCTCAGGTCCTGTATGAAGGGCCTTTCTCCCGCGCAGCAGCTTTGGGGTTGCTTTTTCATTCACCTTTGCCTTTCCTCCTGCTGAGAGGCAGAGCCACATGCACATGCATCCCCAAAAACATCTATTATCTGTAATAGCTGTCTGCTGGCTTCATCATAAATGATGAGTTTGAGGTTGCAGCTTAATTTATGCAAGGAAACTCATTTGCTTTCAGCTTGGTTCGAGCCAGTGCAGCAAGGGTGGCTGGGAAATGCCACCCACGCCAGGGTGTCAAAACACCTCTTGAAACCATCTGGGAGCTGAGCAGAACCAGAGCAGAGCAGCTTGCGTGTCTCCGGGCCATTAATGCTCCCCCCTGGGGCTGGGGAGGATGTGCAGAGCACGGATGAAAACACCGCGTCCTGCCTGTCCAATCCGTGCTGGATCCGGCCGGTAGGAGCTGAGGAAGTTTTCCTGCTGAGCAGGGTGGGGAGGCTTCACGTCTCAGCCTTTATTTAATGTTCAGGTGATAAAAGCTTTGCTTCCCTGCCCTTCCTCATGTCTGAGCAGCCAGCACACTCAAACGCTTCCCTTTCTGGAGGGAATTTGCATTTCCCTAAAGACAGCGCTGGTTTTATGCAAATATCCCCGATGAAAGAAAGTCAAAGCCAAAGCGTGCTCATGAGTAAGCATTCCCGGGCATTTCTTGAGCAGGCAGACATTCTCTTGCAAACCTTTGGGTATTTTGGGGAGAAGCAGAGTGGCATTGCCAGCTGCGGCCCAAGAAGCGCTGTATGATGACCACTCCACCTCCACGTTGCACTGCGAGCGGTATCACTCTGGAAAGGTGCTTTGAGGTGGTGATGTCCCACTGCTGGATTTGCTTTTCCTAGGTGCCACCATTCCATGGGATGTGGTATCCCTGCTTGTTGAGGTGTTCACGTGATGTTCTGCATCTCCTGTTTGGAGCAGGTTTTAGGTCATGCAAATCATTGCAGTTTCTCATTCTGAGAAGCCAAGGCGTTGTAAAGCCACTGCTGGAAATCCATACTGGGAATGACAGGAACATGATTAGATGACTTTGTTCATCTTATGCATCAAAAGACAGTTCATTTAAGTGACAAGAAGCACCGGGATCTCTATAATTTGCCATCAGTTCCTTTTTTAGCCAGTTTTGCCTCAAACAGTGACTGGGAGCAGCCGGAGCATCACAGCTTTGCAAGTGAGGATGTGATTTAAACGTGCTCATCTGGAGCACCAGCAGCCTGCTTTCTGCTTCTGGTTTGCAGCTCAGAAGGAGACCAGCTTGACTGTAACAAGGGAGCCCATTTTTGCAGTCTGGGACCACATCTCAAGGTTTCTAGAAGAGGGTTTGCAGTGAAAACCTTCTCTGCAGGACCTGGGCTTGATGGGATGAGCCAGGAGCTTGGCGTTTTGGGGGTTGACCCTGGGCACCATTGGACCTTGCAGCATCCCACATAGGAGCATGGCATTTTCCCATCTCCTGTCACTTGCTCCACAGTTTTTAACTACCCTGGCTGACATCCATTGTGTTTCCTGCAGCATCTCTTCTGGGGTGTGGCAGTGGTCAGAGTAGGTGAGGACAAGGAGGAGCCATCCCAGGGTTTTCCATGCAGCACTGTCCCCATGGGCTGGTGGCTGCCTTCAAAAGTGCTTTGGTGCCTACCACGAGGGAGAGGGATGGTGATATTTCCACCCCCCAGCAACCTGTCACAATATCATAGAATGGTTTGTGTTGGAAGGGACCTTAAAGATCATCCAGCCCAACCCCCCTGCCATATGTGTGACCTTGCCTCCATGGAGTGTAAGTGCATAGACCCAATACCGGTAAGCAAGGATGAGATTGTTTTGGGAGGACAACCCCTTAGGAGCACAGGGTGTGAATGGTGGAGGAAGGTCAAGAACTCACAAACCCCATCTCAGCCTGGTGCCATTGACTTGGAAGAGCTTGCATTTCTCCAGAGCTTGGTTTCTCTGGTCAATGCTGAGTATGGCTTGATGCAACCAAAGAAGACCTTTCCATGGGGCTCATCTGAAGCAGAGCAGAGAGGTGGTGGAGGCCCCAACCCTGGAGATATTCAAGGTCAGGCTTGATGGGGCTGTGAGCAACCTGATCTGGTGACATTGTCCCTGCTCACTGCAGGGGTTGGACTGGATGATCTTTAAAGGTCCCTTCCAACCCAGTACATTCTATGAGTCTTTGTTTTCTCCTCTCCCATGTTGCATCCCCAGCGTGTCACAGAGCACTATTTCAACACTATCTGCAGGTCGAAATCCACCCGTTGTGTGGATTGAGTCCCCTGGAGACCCCTTCTTTGTCAACAAACGTCCATCAAAGCCGCCGCGGCCAGACGGCACTGAGGGTTGTGCAAGACACACCGATGACGCAGAAAAGGGCCCTTTGGTCAGGGTTGCTGTTGCCTTGGCGAGGAGGTAGGACCAGGCAGCGTGGGTTCATCTTCACATCGGGATGCCACCACCAAGCAGGTGCTTCCCCCATAAGAGGCATCGCTCTCCCCCGCTGTGTTTTGCCGTTCAGACACCTGCCACGAGTATTAAATTTGCATGAAACTCCACAAGAAACCACAAGAAAGGATGAACAGATGTTCAGGGTGTGAGCAGCACATGGTGGTGGCAGTTGTTGAAGGGGACTGTTGGGGATGGTTTGCCCCCCTGATGTGTGTTTTGGGGCAAGGATGTGGCTTTGGGATATTTTTTCTGTCCACGGATGCTCTTGAGCAAGGCAGAAAGCTTGGAAATGCCCCATCAGATGCAAAATTGCTTTTTTTTTTCCTGATTCCTCTGGCCAAAAGAAGGATGAGGAGGAGATTTGAGTCAGTATTTGGGGTGCCTGACTTCCCTGTGCCAAAACATGGGGACCAGCTGTCTCCAAACCAACTGAGTCTTTCAGCCCCCAAAATAACCCCTCCAGGGCACACCCTCTGCAGATTTGGGAGGCAGCCAGCCCAAAGCCAGGCTATTATAGTTCCCCTTGGAGTTGGCCTCTCTCTTCCCACCCCCTCCCCTTTTCTTTTTTCCTCTTTTCCCTTCAAATCCAAGCCAGGAAAAGCCTTTGACGTCGACACCGCGGCTGCAAATTCCTTGTGGGGTGGAGGGGATATCCCGGATCATAAAACCAGGATCTCGCTGCGAGCAGGGCCACCCGTGAGTCGTCCGCTGCTGGGGACAGGGTGGGAGGGATGGTTGGAGGGGATGCATTCAGCTGGAGAGGTCCTTTTTTTCCCCCAGTCCTGAATATTTAGTGCCTTTTTGTGTGTTTTATGAGGTGCTTCTAGTGGCTGAATCTCTTATGGTGCAAGAAGGGGTTAGCTTAAAAAAAAGACACCATGCAAGCACACCTCAGATTGGAGCTGCCTGGGAGTTACATGTGGGGGTGAAAACCTGAAATTTAAGGGGTCTTCAAGGGGTGCCTGGAGCATCTTGTGTTTTCTCCAGGGCATTGCCCCATAAGCACAGGCCAGGAGAGGCAGCCCCAGCGCCAGTGGCCATCAGTATCCTCACATCAGCATGGGGTCCATGTCCTTCATGAGGCCTCATCCTCTCTTCAAAGACAAAAAATGTGCAAATAAAAGATAAAAAGGGGTCAATTGTGTTACCGGTGCATTCTCAGCTTGCACAAACTCTTCTTTTTATCTATCTAGCTGACTCGTGGTCTCCTTCTTCCCCATCCCTCCCTCTTTC
>NW_010186775.1:0-4507 GCF_000695765.1 Mesitornis unicolor | reverse complement strand
CTTTCCCTGTCTCCCAAATGCCTCCTGCTTGCAAATCTTATCATACCAACATCTTTTCCCCGCTGCCTAAATACCACCAAACTCCTTAAATCTGACCAGAGGCTGTAAAATGGGGAGTTGTATGGGTCTTTTCTGCCAGTTTACGTGGGAGCCAGCATTTGCCACGCACTAAGAAGGATGTGGAGGAAGATGCATGAACTATATCTCACAGGTGCATTTTGGTGGGCTGCTGAGAGCTCCCCAATGGTCAGCGCAATTTTAATCCCCCTTCTTGCCATTTTGCTCAGAAACAAACTAAAAAACAACCCTATGGAGGAAAAACCCTGCAGTGTCCGACACAGCTTTTCCAGGACATCCCTGTCAGCTCTTTCCGGCCCCACACCTGGAGCAGGACGTGCCAGTAGCTGCTTGTGCCTCTGTCCCCAGGAGATGCCGGCTCCTGCAGGGGGTTTTGTTTCCGTTGCTCTCCTCCCGGATCTTTCCCATTTCCTTCCGTGCGGATGCAGCCGGAGGAAGTCTCAGAATGTTGGATTTCCTCTGGCCAGGCCCCAGCTGTGGTCACAGGCTGGTGACAGCACCGTGGCTTTCCATATCCTGGGGCCTCTCCTCCCTGGCAGCGGTGCTGGTGGCACTGGTGGTGGAGATCATAGTAGTGGGGCTACTGGTGCTGGTGGCAGTGGTGGTGATGCTGGTGCTGGTGATGCTGCTGGTGCTGGTGGCAGTGATGACAGTGGTGCCTCTGGTGCTGGTGGTATTGGTAGTGCTGCTAACACTGGAGGTGCTGGTGGTGTCAATGGTGGCAATAGGGGTACTGCTGGTGCTGGTGACAGTGGGGGGGGGGGGAATGGGGGGTGGTGGTGGTGGCAATGGTGACAGTGGTGGTACTGCTGGTGCCAGTGGCAGTGGTGCTCCTGATGACAGCAGTGGTGCTGGTGGCAGTGGTGACAGCAGTGGTGGTGATGACAGTAGTGGGGCTGCTGGTGCTGGTAACAATGGTGACAGTGGTGCTGCTGGTGACAGTGGTGGTCCTGGTGGCCGTGGTGGTGCTGCTGGTGCTGGTGACGGTGGTCTTGGTGGCAGTGGTTCAGTGCTGGTGCTGGTGGGTCTCCTCGTGTGTACAACCAAGCCCCATAGACTCGCTTGCTGCAGTCACACATGGCAGTGGTAGATGTGCACAAACTACTACGTGGGGATAACTGGGACTACCCAAAAACCTGTGTCCAGTTTTTGGGGCAATGGAAATGCTCATTGCAGAGGTGGAGCTGAGAGCAGGGGGAGTAGGACTGGATCAGCCACAAGGGCAGAGGTCTGGTCGATGTCTCGCTGTGAAACCAGGAGAGAGGTCGAGCAAATGTGACACAGACGAGTGTTTTGTTAAGATTTTTTTTTGAATGTGAACTTTGAACGCGAGATGTGCTCACTCGGGAGATAGCGATATTTATATACGGGTAAGACACACATTGTTTGGGTGAGTGAGAGCCTTTGTTCGCTGCTAAAGCCCTTCCTTTTCCTTTGTCTGGGGAGTTGCTGCTTCAGAAAAACTGACTTCATCACCTGTATCCTGCAAGCCTGGGTACCAGCAGGTGTTGGAGTGGCAGCGATGGGTATTTTCTAGGGACATGGTCCCCATCCCTCCCCAGGGTCCATCCCTGGACAGTTGAGGGGCCAAAGTATGCATAACGGAGCCAACACATTTCACAAGAGTAATAAGGAGAGCCCTGTGATCCCCTCCTCTTAGGGGTGTAGGCAGGGAGGTGATGGCTTAGTGGTTTTTGTGCCCTAGAGCAGCATCCTCCATCACTGTCTTGCCACACCAAGAGCCCTGGATCCTCGACAGGCTCTTGGTTGCAAAACTTCTTGTGGAAGGACCCAAAACTTCCATAATCACGGCAAAAACCATCATAGAATAGAGTCATAGAGTCACTAAGTTTGGGGGAGACCTCTAAGATCAAGTCCAACCCTCTGTCCGTCCATCATTGTGGCTTGCGCAGTATCTGTGTCTTTTGGGGACTTTGCAAGGAAGAACCCCGCCATGTCACATTCATATTTGTGGAAATTCAAAGGCAAACGTTGCCAGCAAAGCTTTGAGATGAGCTTGCAGATGTTGGGGTGGCAGTGATGGGTATGCGGTAGGGATGTGGTCCCCATCCCTCCCCAGCCATGGGCATGGCAGGGGGACGGTGGCAGCAGAAGATGCTCAGTGCATCTTCACATGCTTCATCCAGATCCCCTGTAGCACCAAAGCCAGATATTTATTCACTTATCAGGTTATCGATGCTCGCTGAAATACCCTTTTGCACATTACTCTGCTGTGCTTAATGTGGTGTTCAGCATCGCAGCCTGTAGAGCTGGGGACAATTTGCGATTGAATATCCATTAGGGATTTATGGGGCTGAATTGCCGGGACGTGCAATTGCTAAAATACTCGGAAACATTTCAGCTGGAGAGGAAACCTTGTGGGAAGGAGCACTGGCTGTTCTCGTACGCCAGTGGTTCCCAGTTACTGGCAGCGAGTGCACCCAAGCCAATTAAAACATTATATGGTGTCCAGTGCACCGATGGGGCACAAATCCTGTTGGATGATGATGAGGAGTGAGCTACTGCTCCCGGTGCATAGCCAAAACCAGCCCAAAATTACCCTCCAGAAACAGCATTTCATACCTGGCCATGTACCTCATCTCAGTGAGGGGGCAGCAGACATCGCAAGTGAAGTCATGGGTGAGAACTTCACTGGAAAAGCACATTAGGCCCCCAAAATGCAGAGCTGACAGCATCCCATCTCCTCCTGGCTCTGGGAGGAGAGTTTCCAGGGTTTTTTTTTTGGGAAAAACAAGTCAGGAGTGTTGTGATGTGATTGACAAGGAGGTTTGGGGTGACTTAAGGGTGGACGGGGACACACCAGGGTCTGCAGAGGAGCTTGGGAGGACTCGGTGCTGACATCCCTCTGATTTTTGGCCTTTTCTGAGCTCTTTGCCCCCTCTAAGCTCCTTTCCAAAATCCCGGCTGTAAAACCCACACGGGTGTGGGGATGCGCTGGGCTCAGGGGCAGTGCCAGGGCTCGCACGTGCTGTCAATAATCAATAATGAGTGCCCTGCCAGTGGGGAAATCCACGAATTTTAGCAGCCAATTTGGGCATGTTTAGGAGAGCAGCCCCACCGCCACCTCGCCTTGCTGGATTTTTCCCCTTTGTCATCGGATTTTTCCCCTTTGTCATCAGATTTTTCATTACTTGACATCATTTGACCTCAGGCGGTGTGATGAGCTGGTTGGTGCTCAGCGTACCTCCCTGCTCCCACCTCGTCTCAATGCATTGGGGTAAAAACAACCCCAGGGGGGAAGTTTCTGGCTGCTGGGGCATCAGGAGGAGAGGCGAGGTTGTGCACACCAGCCCAGCTCTGGTTACTTATGTGCTTATGGTCTATTTTTATGGTTAAGCAGCAGCTGACCCGGGGAAGGGACCGACTTCAAAACAAGAGTCCGGTGGGTAAAAACTCAGGGAAGCACTGAGTTTCCCTTGGCTCCAAAAGAGGCCGGCAGCACCCTCATGAGCCCCTCAAACCCATCCTCACATTTTGGCATTTCCACAGCGGGAATTATTTATATTTTTCTTTAAATCCTTCCTATTGCCGTCCTTGAAGGTAAAGATGCCCCATGTTGTGAGGCTGGGGTACGATGCAGCAATGGGGATGCAGATGAGGAAGCAGGGGGATGCATCCATCACCGGCGCTGGCGAAACCCATGACCCTCTCCTCTGCCTCCCGCCTCCCCAAGAAAGCTCATTTGTGGGCGGCTTAGTTGGCTTAAGAGCATTAGAGGTGCATTTGGTGGACATCAGCCGCTCGAGTGGTGCCAGGAGCATGTGGCCGATTAGGGGCAGCAGCGGCTGGTTGCGGGCAGAGCTCTGCATTTCAGGGCGGAAATACTGGCCATACATTTTGGGGAACACAAAGGTGAGGTCTGGCGTGGTGGGATGGGTGCTGTGGGGGGCCGTGTCACATGTCTTGGGTGTTGAAATAATGCTTAAATGTAATGCTTAAATGCTGAGTGCTGGTGTTGGGTGGTTGAGAGCAGGCTCCTTCCCTGCTGTCTGCTTTTCCCTTTCACAGGGATGCAATGTGAGTTGCCCCTTCTGCTTTCCAGTGCCATTTTCAGACAATATTTCATGTTTTTTCTTTAAATACTTGCTTCCTAATTGTCCTGCGAGGATAAGCATGGTCAGGCATCCTCGTGTGAGATGCTGGTGCATTCGGACCCACCGTGTCCCCCACCGCGCCAACCAGGGGCATCCTTGGAGCCAGCCTGAGGATGGCGACACCCTCACCACTGTATTTTCCTTTCCCTCCCCTACAGCCTCGCTCTCTGCTGGGATTTATGGAGGTGCTGAGGAGCAGCTCTGAGCCCCACAGCCCACAACAGCCCTCCCCGTGAAGCAGGGCCCGGCCCCTTCGCCTCCTCTCGCCCGGCATCCCCACCCTCCGACTCCAACCATTCAAGGCCCCCGTGCAT
>NW_010186774.1:0-224 GCF_000695765.1 Mesitornis unicolor | reverse complement strand
CCATCAAAACACCCCCCAAACCCAGCAAAACGCACTCAAAACCCAGCAAAACCCACCAAAATCCACCCCAAAACCACCAAAACCCACCCAACAAGCACCTGAATCCCACGAAAAACCACTCAAACCCACCAAAACCCACACAAAAACCAGCGAAACCCACCAATTCTCCCCAAAACCTCATCAGAAACCACCGAACTGCCCCCAAAACCCCCAAAATCTCTCCA
>NW_010186773.1:0-1353 GCF_000695765.1 Mesitornis unicolor | reverse complement strand
GACGCTGGGGACGAGGAGGGGGAACCGCTTGCGGCTTTTCCAAAGCAACCCCAATTCTGGTCGCACCCTCGCGTCTTCCCAAAGTTCGTCTGCGCGCGTCCAGCCAAAACCAACCCCAAACCCGGGAGCTCTGCCTGGGAAACTCAAGGTACAACGTCAAACGAAAGAGAATAAAACATCATCACCACTGCGCATTAGAAAAGCCATTTAAAGTACCACATGCCGAAGTGACTGCACAGTTTCAAGCTAGCTTCGCTGCGCGGCGCCGGGGCTGCAGTCCCGCTCTGCAGGCGCCGTCAGTGCCCTCCTGGACACAGCCCAGCGCCGCCACAGACAGGGGCCTGGGCTCCAAATGCCGGAGACTTGGGCTCCAAATTCTGGGGATGTGGGCTCCAAACACCAGGAACTTGGGCTCCAAATGCTGGGAACTTGGGCTCCAAATTCTGGGGATGTGGGCTCCAAATTCTGGGGATGTAGGCTCCAAACGCTGGGAACTTGGGCTCCAAACATCAGGAACTTGGGCTCCAAACATCAGGAACTTGGGCTCCAAAGGCCGGGGACTTGGGCTCCAAATGCTGGGGACTTGGCCTCCAAACACCAGGACCTTGTCTCCAAATGCCAGGGACTTGGGCTCCAAACGCTGAGGACTTGGTCTCTAAACTCCAGGAACTTGGGCTCCAAACGCCGGGAACTTGGGCTCCAAACACTGGGATTTGGGCTCCAAACGCCGCTGCTCTCCAACGAGGAAACAAGCGCAGAAGAAAAGCCTCAGTTGGACACAGGAGCTCACCCAGGCAGCCAGGACGCCCCTCCGCAGCAATGCTCCCTCTGCAGCCATCTCCAGCCCTTCACGGCCAGCAGGGACCACGCACAGTCAGGGCTGGCTTTTGGGGCTGCTCGCCCCATCCAACTCGGGGGCAAACTCCGTTATCACCCTCCGAGCCAGCGGGTTCGTGGTCTTGAGCAGTTCAGCGGCAGAGGGCCGGGTACCGGGGCTGGATTTGCTGCTCTTCTTCTGGAGCAGGGCTTTGAAGTCTTCGTTCCTGCTGGAGGATTTCCCACTGCTGCTGCTGCTGCTGCTGCTCCCGGCCCCTGCCGCGCGCCGGGGCCTCACTGGTTGGGTCGCCCAAGGTCTTCACGGGCGAGTGGGAGTTGGGTCGGCTGCTGAAGGTGTCTCCAGGCTCCTTGCGCCCCAAAACCTTCCTCTTGGACCTGGGCACCAAAGAGATGTGCGGTGGGAGCAGCCCCAGGTGGGATAGGGCCCGGCCGGCTCTGTGCCGGCACCCACGGGGCACAACCACAGCCCATGGTGGACCAAGACCTGGGAAATGCTCTCCTGGTGGCCAGGACCAC
>NW_010186772.1:0-247 GCF_000695765.1 Mesitornis unicolor | reverse complement strand
CTGGGGGACCTCTTAGGGATGCCACCTGGGTACCCACCTCCAGGGACTGGTGCAGAAGGGGCAGAGGGGCACATGGGCATCCCTAGCCATGGGCCTCCCAGTACGCAGACTCAAGGAGGCTGGAAGGGGACCCAGGTGTCCTGGGCTGGAAGAGGCACCGAGGAGAGATGCCAGATTAATCAGGAGCTGGGAGGACCGGGTTCATTGCCCAGCACTGAAGAGAGGTGCAGCGGGGGGGCGAGAGTGG
>NW_010186771.1:0-225 GCF_000695765.1 Mesitornis unicolor | reverse complement strand
CCCAATTTCCCCCCAAGTTTTCCCAACTTTCTCCCCAATTTTTTCCTCAAACTTTCCCAGTTTCCCCAAAACTTTCCCAATTTCTCCTCAAATTCCCCCATTTCCCCCAATTTTCTCCCCAAATTTTCCCAATTTCCCCCATTTTCCCCCAATTTTTCTGAATTTCCCCCATTCCCCCCAAATTTTTCCAATTCCCCCCCAAATTTCCCAATTTCCCCCCAAATT
>NW_010186770.1:0-2088 GCF_000695765.1 Mesitornis unicolor | reverse complement strand
GGAGACATTTGGGACACTGAGGGCCTTGGGGGCATGGGGGGCTTTGGGGATGATGGAGGCTTTGGAGACCTTGGGGATGTTGGGGACCTTAAGTGGCTCTGGGACGCTGGGCCCGTGAGGGGCTCTGGGGACGTTGAAGGATGCTGGGGATCTTGGGGACGTGAGGGGCTCTGGGGACATGGGAAAGGTCTTGGGGACATGGGGGGCTTTGGGGACCTTGGGACCACTGGAAGGCCCTGGGAGCTTTAAGAACATCGGGGATCCTGGGGACATGGGGGGTGGTGGGGATGGGGATGACGGAGACATCAGGGATGAGGACAGGGACTCGGTGGGGTGGGAGGAGACACTGGGGACACAGAGACCTTGAGGACCCTGGGGATGAAGACATTGGGGGTGACACTGTCACAGGTCCCCATTAACCCCCAACTTGCTGGTCCCCAGGTGCCAGGGGGGGACACCGAGCAGCTCTACAGGTACGGGGACCTTGGGGACCCGGAGGAGACATTGAGGAGGGGCAAGGGGTGGGATCTGGGAGGAGGAGGAGGCTGGAGGGGCAGAGCAGGGGGGCACAGATTGGACCTTGGGAACACAGAGGGGATGTGCAACCGCTCGCTGTCCCCATCCCCCAGCACAGTGCAGAAGACCCGGCCCCCCAGGCCCCATCCGGCCCCACCCGGCCTGGGGGAGCTCGACCGGCTCCTCCGCGACCTCAATGCCACCCACAGCTCCATTGCAGGTACCCCCCTCCCTGACAAGAATCCATCCAGGGACCCCAAAATTACCTCTGGCTGTTCCTCCCCTGCCCCCATGGGCACCCCAGAAAAACCCTAGAGCACCTCAAAAAGAACTCTGGGCACCCCAAAAATCACCCTGGGGACGCCCCCAGACTCTATCTGTGGACCTCTAAGCTCCTTGAGAACCGCTAAAATCAACCTGAAAATCCAAAAAAACCCTTTCTGGTGACACCAAAACTGGCCATGACTCTCCCACAGATGAGATCCTTGCCCAGTTTCCCCCCCTGAAGAGCCCCGAGGAGGTGATGAAGAAGAAGGAGGCAGCAGACGAGGCTGAAGTTGGGGCATCCCCGCCCCGGTGAGTGTGTGTGAGCGTCTGGGGGGGAAGGCAGCAGCACCCCAAAATGTGGTTACCCTCAGGTACACCCCAAAATGGGGGTTACCCCTGCCCATGTCAGCAGAGGTAACCCCCATCAGCTGCAGCCCAAAACGGGGTCATCCTCTATCAGCATTTCCTTCCCCAGAGCCCCACCCCTAACCCTCTCTTTGCTCCTCCAAAGCTCAGGGACACCCCCAGTGCCCCCCGCCTCAGCCACCTCTGCCACCCAAGAGTTGGACAAGCTGATGGCCTCCCTCTCTGACTTCCACCTCCACCACGCTGTGAGTCCGGGGAGTGGGTTCAGGGCATCCACCCCCTCCTTCATTTAATCGTGCAAACCCGTAACTCTCTTCCAACTCGCCCCTGGCTCATTCCCTCCTTTTTTACCACCTTCAGCCTCCCCCAAAAAAGGGGGCTCCTGACGGGGGGAACCTGGACTCGATGCTGGTGCTGCTGCAGTCAGACCTGAGTCGCCAAGGAGTCCCCACGGGGGCAAAAGGGGGTTGTGGGGCCCGCCAGACGCCCCTTTGGTTCCTGCCAGAAGCCCATTGTTGGGAAGGTGGGTTTTGGAGTGCCCCTTGGGGGTGGGGGAAAAAGGCGGGGGGTGGTGCCTGCTGTTGCACCCTAATGTTAGGGCTTCCTTGTGGACATCTTTGAATGAGGCTGTCTGTGGCTGTGCTACAAAGTGGGGGTTCTTCTGGTGTGCCCCAAAATGGGGTTTGCTTTTTGCATGGCCTGAACTTGGAGGGAGGGGGAAGGTGTCCTTTGCTACTGCCTTGCCAGTTGCACCCCCAAACCAGACCTCACCCAATCGGGACCCCCCAAAAATGGGGTATCAACCCTTGCGACACCCTCCACAGGTGGTGAAGGCTTTGGGGTGCACCTGGCACCCTGAACACTTTGTCTGCGCCCGCTGTGGCGGGGAGCTGGGGGGCGGCAGCTTCTTCGAGAAGGACGGAGCACCCTATTGCCCCC
>NW_010186769.1:0-929 GCF_000695765.1 Mesitornis unicolor | reverse complement strand
AATCAGTTCTGTTGAGCTCAAACCAGGACGCCAGCGAAGCAGCGTGCGGTGGCTCAGAAACCCAACCCGACGGGGGCTGCTGGGGCTCTGGAGCGGTGTTTTTGGCTCTGCCTGCAGACACCAGCAGGGACCTGGAGGGCGGTGCGCCAAGGTGACCTGCAGTGATCCTGGCTTTTATTTGGAATAGATGGTGATGGTTGGCAACAAGTACCTAAAGTGCTGGTTAATGGGCGGTGGTGACTGGTGACTCTGGGACGTGGTTTGGGACAGGGTGGATGGCATTAACCCACAGGGGGCCATGGCCTTCGTCAGTGCAAGAGGAAACAGGGTTTGCTTCGTGCCAGGGTGTCCCCACGCTGAGAAACCATGGGAACGTGGACAGCAGAGGCCAGGCTGCATCCCTGGGATGGGGCCAGTCTGCTGCAACAGAAATAGCCCGTCCCTACCGTCCCTATTCACCTCTACCTGGTTTCTTGGGGAAGGATTTCCAGCCTGGTTTGGGGTTTCACCGAGGCAGCCGAGCTGCCGCACTCCATGCACAGAAAAGTGATGTTCTGGGTTTGGTCATTTTGCATTTGGTGCCGTGTCAGCACTTTGGCTTTACTGGAAAAGGCATTGAGAGGCCTGGCCTGCTGCTGGGGCCACACCAGGTCTGCATGAGTCTCTGTTTTGGGGTTTTGAGGAGATTGTGACTGGGGAGCTTTGCTGAGGGACCGCGGGCAGGGGCAGGGAGAGCTCGGCTGCAGGAGGCTGCGGTGCTTTATGAGCACCCTTTATCTTCCTTTCCCTCTGCCTGATTCAGGTGGAACATCAGCAGCTGCCACTGGTGTCACTGGTCGTGTCACTTCCAAAGGGACGTGGTTCATGGCAGCCCGGGGAGCAACCTGTCCTGTTCTGTCCATCCCATCCCTCCCATCCCATCCCATCCC
>NW_010186768.1:0-1585 GCF_000695765.1 Mesitornis unicolor | reverse complement strand
TGCCGCAGCTCCTGAGCCTGCTGCTGCGCCCGCCTGGACTGAAGCACCTCCCCAAAGCCGCCTTGAGCTCCCAGGTCTCGGCAGCACAGCGATGGCGCAGCTATTGAGTGTGGAGCCGTGCTTTCCCCTGGTCAGTGCATAGCGCTTCCAGCTGCTGCCTCTGCTTCTCCTGCTGCACAAAGCTGTCGGAGGCCTTTGTTGGGCCCTGGCAGGGCGAGGGGCGGCTGCGTGCCACAGACCTATGTCCCACAACACCCCACATCATGGCATTGGCCACCGAATGCTGCTGCAAAGTGACCCACGGCTGCGTTCCCTGGGTCTGTGAGGGGCAGCAGTCCCTGACCCTGTTGCAGCTGCTGCCTGCCTGCACCGTGCAGAAGCAAAGACAGCGTCTGCCACGGCTGGGGTGAGCGCAGCCTCATCAGTGTGTTCTGGCCCTGAGGTCACAATGGAGGGATGGGGCCATATGGCCATATCTGGTATGTCCTACCATGCCCATACACAAAAGAGGGATGAGGCTGTATGGCCATATAAGGTATGGCCAGTCTGTTCCAGTGCTCTGTCACACTCACAGTAAAAAAGTTTTTCCTCATGTTCAGCTTGAACCTCCTGTGCTCCAGCTTGCACCCACTGCCCCTTGTCCTGGCATTGGACATCACTGAGAAGAGCCTGGCTCCTTCCTCCTGACACTCGCCCTTTACAAATTGATAACCATGACTGAAGTCCCGTCTCAATCTCCTCTTCTCCAAACTAAAGAGACTCAGCTCCCTTAGCCGCTACTCATCAGGAGATGCTCCACACCCTCCATCATCTCTGGGGCCCTGCTGGACTCTTTCAAGAAATTCCCTGTCCTTATTGAACTGAGGGCCCAGAACTGGACACAATATTCCAGATGTGGTCTCACCAGGGCAGAGCAGAGGGGAAGGAGAACCTCTCTCAACCTACTAATAACACCCTTTCTAATACACCCCAGGATGGCGTTGGCCTTCTTGGCTCAAGGGCACATTGCTGGCTCATGGTCATCCTGCTGTCCACCAACACCCCCAGGTCCTTTCCAGGTCCTTCCCCAAGCCTAGAGCGCTGCATGGGGATATTGTGACCCAAGTGCAAGACCTGGCACTTGGCCTTGTTGAACCTCACACAATTGGTCTCAGCCCACTGATTCAGGTTATCCAGGTCCCCCTGCAGAGCCTTCCTACCCTCAGGCAGATCAACACTCCCTCCCAACTCAGTGTCATCTGCAAACTTGCTGAGGGAACACTCAATCCTCTCATCGTTATCATTGATAAAGTTGTTCAACAGCTACCTGTGTGGCATTTTGGATGGTAAGAGCCATGTTGCAGGACTGTCTGGCATCGGGCCGCGAGGCTGCTCATGGAGCGTGGAGGCAGACATGCTGGGTTGAATTCTCCTGCCTCCTTTCAAGGGCTGGGGCTTTGCGTGGCCCACAAGGACAGCAAGAGCAGCCAGGGTGTCCTGGCAAGTGCAGGTTTTTTCTGCTTCCCAGTGTGGCCAAGGAGGCACCCGTTCTCTGGCATGAGAACCTATCTCAGTGATGGAGCTGAGGCACCCAGCAAGTGCCTGC
>NW_010186767.1:0-1213 GCF_000695765.1 Mesitornis unicolor | reverse complement strand
CCAGAGGAGGGCCATGAAGATGATCCAAGGGTTGGAGCACCTCACCTACAAGGACCAGCTGAGAGAACTGAGCCTGTGCAGCCTGGAGAAGAAAAGGCTCCAAGGGGGACCTTATTGTGGACTTCCAGATCATAAAGGGATCCTATAGGAAAGCTGGGGAGGGACTTTTTAGAAGGGCAGGTAGCAATAGAACAAGGGGGGATGGTTTTAAACTGGAAGAGGGTAGATTTAGACTAGAAATTAGGAGCAAATTCTTTACTATGAGGGTGATGAGACACTGGCACAGGTTGCCCAAGAAAGTTGTGGATGCCCCCTTCCCGTAAGTGTTCAAGGCCAGGTTGGACGGGGCTTTGGGCAACCTGGTCTGGTGGGAGGTGTCCTTGCCCATAGCATGGGGGTTGGACCAGATGATCTTTAAGGTCCTTTCCAACCTAGACCGTTCTATGATCCTATGATTTCCTTGCTAAGTAAGTCAATTCACTGCTCAAACATGAACATAAATTTCATACTTTAGGGGGAAAAAAAAAAGTATTGGCTTTCTTGAAAAGTCCTGAAAAATCGAATCATTTGTTCTGAACTCTTGGGTGCACTTGGCAGCAGTGATCCCAGAAGTGATAAACTCATGCCCTGCGATGCCCCTCGCACCTGGTGAGGGCACGGCTGAGGGACAGGCCAGACTCCTTGCTTTGCGGAGAACCACTGTAAGGATTGTCTGGCTCATAGTTCAAACAGGTTTCAGTAATGTCCAGGGCACCAGGTGACTCACGAAGGGTTGCAAAAGTGACTCAGCCTTGGATTGCCTTAAGTCCCTACATCTGCAGAGATGACACGTTGGGAGCTGCATAGATAGCTCAGTCTTGAGTTGTCTGATAAGCCCAAGACTAAAACAGGGCAGTGCTACAAGAGAAACCTGAGTTGAGCCTTGAAATCACCCAACAGATAATATGCCCTGAGTCCTAATCAAACCACTGTTAAATTGCCAGAAAGTAAAACAAAGTAAGCTGGAGGATGTCTGTATGGTTCCAAGGGACCAAACAATACAAGGATATGCAAATAACTAAAGATAAGGGGAAGTACTGCAGGAGACAGACACCCCAAGTGGTCTAATCTACTCAGACATGCTCCTGCCTGCTGTCCTGTACACCAGGGAATAAAAACCCTAAGATTCATGCTAGAAATGCTGAGTTATTTCTCCAGCCATGGAGTGATGAGA
>NW_010186766.1:0-27644 GCF_000695765.1 Mesitornis unicolor | reverse complement strand
GGGCAGGCGGGCGGCATCCACCCGGGTGCGCTGGTGCGAGGCGTTTCGTTGCCTCTCCTCGTCCCCTTGCCGAAAGCTGCTTGTCGCAGCGCGTTTCCTGCCATTTAGTGCAGTTACTGGGTAACTTGTGGGTTTTGCGTCAGGAGCTTGCCTGGAAAATAACTCGCCTCCCTCTTTTAAAAAGAAATCTTGTTATCCTACACACCGTAGCCGTGCTGTTATCGCCACTGCGTTTATGTGACAATGCTTTTTTATTTTTTTATTTTTTTGATTTTGGAAGGCCGTCAGCTAAAGCAATGCAATCTCTTATAGCAGAGTCGTTGCTGTGGTAAGGCAAGAGTCGATAACCGCTCTCGGGTATTTTATCTACTGCATTCTTAACCCTCCTGGCAGCTCTGTTATTAGCTTCCAGGATAAGAATGAATGCCAGAGAAAAACGTTGATTAATCCAAAATGTAGAGCTCTTCTCCTGTAGCTCTTCATTATTTCACATCTGCAACATTTATTTAAATGTCTTTAAGAATTAGTGAAGGTTTTAAATGTTCTTTTGACACCTAATCTGAAGATGAGAAATTACCATTAAGATAAACTTTCCCAGCAGGTAAACACAAGCTGATCAGCAGTTTCATGGATGGAAGACTCAAAGAGTTAAAAATGAATATTTATCTGGTGATGTTTAAATGTAACTTAAGCACTTTTATTCTGTCCTTAAGAATTGAATTTGTTGAATAACCAGTGTTGACACTTAACAGCATATTTAGTTCGCTTTCTGTAAGCTTTTCCACACCAAATTATGTCTTTCAAATACTTGATCTTCAGGCCTTTGCTCATGTATGTGGGATCTTAGATGTCTTCCAAGTACTTTTTGCCCTGCAGTGCAAGCCATTCATTGGGAATTTTTAGTACAGTAAACTGGTTTGTGTTATCTTGCACGAGCAAACTCCGTTTTTGGCAGTATAACCAGCCACGTCCTTTTAAAGTTGTTAAATACGTAGTAGAGGTAATATGGCATTACAGAAGACTTCTGCAGAAGCACTGGAAGTGATTCTTGCATCCCACTGTTTTCATTATCTGAGCTTCTACCTGGTAATGTTCTGGATAAACCTCAGACTTGTTCTGATTAAGAATTAACACTTTCTTTAAAGTGGAAAACGGTTGTGGTTTGATAGGGGATGGCTGTGGTCATTTGGAAGACATCACTGTATGACTTAGGATCTTTGGATGCCATGCACTGGGCTGCTTTTAGTTAAAAGGCCTTAGATAATATTACAGAATTAAAAAAAAAATTGTACTGTACCTGATTCTTTAGTATGGATGTTCCTGTAGTGGGGACAATGATCTTATTATTACAGCATTTTTACTGTTGGATAGTTAGGCTTGGGCTGTAAAATCTTTGACCACTAAAGGTCCAATGCAGCAGCCAGTTGCAGTTCTTCAGATGAAAATCTGTTTCTTGGGCAATAGTAGCAGTATTTGATTAAAAACTTGGAGAAGCCACCTTGACAGCAGATATTTTTCAGTGACATTCTTAGGATAAGATTGTTTTTCAGCCTCTGTGATAACGTCACCAAAATTTGGGAAGAACAGGAGGTCCTACATACAGTGGATTGCCTGTTGTCTGTGATCAAGCATATGCTGACAAATGAACTAATTTTTTTTTTTGCTATCCCAGTTATATTGTGCATCTCTTTGGACTCTGTTTAGACCAAAGTTTATGACATAAAGGCCCGTCATAAAATTGAGGTGGCCCAATTCAGGTTTCAGGAAAAAATATTGTGATTCTATGGGAGTTTTGAAGAACTGCTGGACTTTAGTTTTCCAAATGTCTTAATCTTATTTATTTAGCAGGTCTTGTGTTATTTTAGGTTTTCATGTTGCTAGTTTGAGGGCATGTCCACATTCTATCTTGGCACCAGAAGATAGCAAGGCATCTGGAGCTGCTTAGTTTCCATGGCTATGTTTTATGATAAGGTTTTAGATGTGTTTCCTATTTGTGTTCTTGAATGCATAGACCAGAACTGTTCTGCAAGCAAGTGCAGACACTGAGCCCTTCGTTCAGAGCCAGCCAGGCTTTCTGACCGTGCTGAACTTTGCCTCAGGCAGCTGGGCAAGAGGGGAGCTGCAGGCAGACTCCACGGGCAGCAGCTGAAGAGGGAAATGGCTCTGTGGTCGTTCCGCTCCTCTGCGGGATTGGGTGTGAAGCTGCAGGGGCAACTTGAGGATTTTTGCAACCCATGCCAGTGCATCAGGTTATCCCTTGGTTCACATTTGGAACTTACTCCCTGTGTAAAAGAGCTGTGCCTGACAGACCTGCGAAGTCACGGGCAGTCTGAGAGCTGCAGTTGAGATTTCTTTTTTGGATGGCTGCATGTGCATTTCTGTATTAACTAAGATTCCTTCTGTGAAAGATTGCCCATCCCATTTGCTAAATGTGATCACGTCTTTAGAAAAGAGAGACATTTTTCATTTTCTTGGAGATCACTGTGGGAAAACAAAAAAATTGGTTTTTTTAAGTAGTGGATTTTTTTTTTTCTTCCAAAGCCATTGCTTTTTTCTTGTTGTATTACAAATGTATCTCTTGGCTGTTGTTGCAAAGATATTTTAAAAGTAGCGTTAGCAACCAATATGGGAAGAATTCCTAAATATCTGTCCTGGACAGGACAATATCCTTTAGAGCTATTTGGTTTTTTAATTGTTTTAGCTAGTGAACTTTTAAAGAGACTTATAAAACCATATTTAGTAGAAGAAGAAAAAAATTGCACAGTAATAAGACTTGAAAGATTCTGTAGATCAGTGTTCAGTTTTAAAACCTTGGTGATTCTTCACATTCCTATACTATTTTCAGGTTCAGCTGTGGTTTCGTATGTGTGTGATCAGTGGTCAGAGGCTTTTATTAAATAATTACAGGTACCAGCATGTCTTTTTAAAATTTATCTCTGGATGCTTAACCTGGTGACTGATACCCGTTGTAATATTTTAAAAGATGTCATAGTCACACCAGGAAAACCCACTTTTCTTCTGGAAATGACATACAAATATTAAGCTGTTACTTTTTGTACTTTTCACTGGTGTTCTCACTGAATGTGCTACAGTTACAATGTGGCTTGTTTTGATAGCGAAACATTTCACATACTACTTTTTTAAATTTTTGTTTAACCTTTAAGTTTTTTTTGTATTAGCAAAACTGGTTTGCATAGTAGTGCAGTTTAAAATTTTGTGCAAATTCAGCAAACTTGGAGTGTGCTAACTGAAGGCAGCAAATGTCAAGAGATAAAATCTTCTTTAATATTGAAAACAGCTATCATCATAGAATTTTAGTATGCTCCAGTTCTGTATGATACATTTTTCTTATATGATGGTGCAAAATAACTTACACAGGTCAATAAGTTGTAGGAATTCAGGTGTTAAGGGTTGTTAAGGTATGGGAGAAGGTAAAAGGGTGATCCGTGTTGTTTGAATGTGAACTCTCTTTATATAAAGAAGAATTGCTCTTGTCCATCAATTTCACGTGTTACATTATCACTACTAGGAAATAGTATTCCTGAGTATCTTTGTCATGTGGACAATCACAAATTTTTAACTCATTGCCATTAAAACTGCTGGTTGTATTTGGAAGTATTTCCAGCTTGTAAAGTCATCTCAAAAGAAAAATCAGGGCTGTGTGACAGTTGTTCTTTGTCAACATAGATGTTCACCAAGCAGACACAGAGGACAAATAGTAAGAGTGCAGTTGTTTCACCATAGTCTGTATTTAAAAGTTATATTGCAGTAACTATTTCAGTTTGTGAACTGATGACTTACAAAAATGAGTATTCTAAGGAAATCACCAGTATTACCATAAGTATTCTTTCTTGTATGAATAGCTGCTACTATAAATAATCTTTATACCTGCCTAATTGAATTAAAAGCAAGCTATATATAACTTTAGTTATGCTGGAGTGGTACAACTTTATGTTGCAGACCAACTCTAGGTAGGGCAGTTAAATCTGAATGTTTGTTCCATCTGCAAATGTTTCCTTTTCTCAGATTTCAGCAGCGTGTGCTTTCGTACTGTCCTTGTTGTAGGGTGATGAGATACTGCTACTTATTTAACTAGTTCCCAAGTCTTTGCTATAAAGCAGCTGGGAAAGTACACTTGCATACTGTCACTTGCTAAAGTTCCTGTTGGGGATGCACCACCTAGTTCAGAATTACATAGCCTTGACCTGTAGGCGGTTCTTCTGTGGCTTATCATAGTTGGAAATCATGCAGAGAAATCCTCTCTTACTCTGATTCTCTTTCCTGCTTCGTGCCTCTGGTGCATGAGGCGTGATCTGCTGCAGGCCCTGCACAGCTGGTGTTTACCATAGCCAGAGTTGCCATTTTAGGTTGATATCCTACTGCCAGACCTCTAAAGGATATTCTGTAGCAGAGAGTGGGTTGCAGCCATGTGTTCAGTCTTCAATGTTTGGAATGTATTACCAGTTTCTTGTTTTGAAAATAGCTTTGATTTATTCACAGTTTCAAATTGTAATCTGAAGGCTTCTTTTAGTCGCAGATTAAAAATGTAATATGTTTTTATTCTTACAGGAAGGAAGAAGCAGAAGCTTGCCAAAGAGAGAGCAGGGCTTTCCAAGGTAATACTGTGTTCACTCACATAACGTTATTTTGAAAGATGTTTCATTTATAATATATGTAAGATTTGTTTAAAAATCTGCTTTGATTCCAGCATTACAAAGACTTCTGCAAATATGCAATCTTTAGGTTTTTTTAATGCTCACAAATAACTGAATGAAATGATTGTTCCTTTTTGTGTCAGATAGAGGCCTTGTACTAGAAAATACAACCTTTACTGTGACTTGATGTTTTCCTCTTTGTAGTATGTACAAGGTCTTTTCAGACTTAAAAATCATTGATGGGGTACTATTTATATTACTGAATTTGATAGTTTTTTGCTCTAAGTATTTGATTTCTCTTTCCTTATTGCCAGTGGATCCTGGAAAAAAAGGATAGATTTACCTTAACCAAGAAATATAGTTGTGATAAACATAACACATCTTAAAATTTATATTTGCTACAAAACCAAGTACTTAATAAACTGAGTAGAGGTATTTCAGGTTCTGTCTCTCTGCAGATTTGTAATGCAGTGATACCAGACCTGAGTCTTATTTGAAAAATATTTTGTGTACTTTTAAGTTAAGTGGTGACACGGGTTTTTTTGCCAGTTTCAGTGTAGCAATATGCTTGTGGATGTGTTTTATTTCCGTTGAGAATGTTTTCTGCTAACTTATTTGTTAACTGATGTTTAAGGGCCAACTTCAGTTTTACTGTGTGTGTTATAGTTGCCTGATCTGAAAGATGCTGAAGCAGTTCAGAAGTTTTTCCTTGAGGAGATTCAGCTTGGCGAGGAACTACTAGCTCAAGGTAATAGCATTTTTTTTTAAGGGTAAGTTGTAAAATAATTTTTCTTTACCTTTGCTAGAAGATGATTTTTATAAACTGATATATTTTTGGGGAGTCAAATTTACCTAGGAAAACTCTTGACTTGTTTCTAACCTGTGTTCAGAAAGAAGATCTAGCAAGGAAGGAGGACAGAAAAGTGTGGATTGATTATCAGTAATTTATTTAATCTACCGTTGGTGGAGGTTTTATGTAAATCCTTTACAGTGTGGAAGAAGGTTGATTTCAAAACACTGATTTATCGCACAGGTGAATACGAGAAAGGTGTTGATCACTTGACCAATGCCATTGCTGTGTGTGGACAGCCGCAGCAGCTACTACAAGTTCTACAGCAGACTCTTCCACCACCAGTGTTTCAAATGCTTCTAACTAAACTCCCTACAATAAGCCAGGTATGTGAAACATTCCCTGTTGGTTTGGTTTGAAAATAATTGAACTACTTCTCTCATCCACTACATCAGCCTCAGGTATTGGTGTTTGTAATACACTTTTTGTATATGTTCAGATAGATTAAAAGAAACTTTTTTTCACCTGAAACATTACAAAGTGTATATGAAAAATATCATATACTATTAATAGCAAACAGGGTAAAATAGAAATACAAAACTTCTCTCATGCATAGCGTATGCTAAGCTCTTCTGAAGTAGAGAAATCTGACCACAGCTCCACTCCAAAGACAAGTTCAGGGATCAGAAAAGGAGTAGCTTTCTTGCACTGGGTCTTGAGTTTTATGTTTTCAATATATCTACAAGTGTCAGTAAGTGCTGTAAAAGTCCACTAGAGTTAATCTTGCTTTTGCTAGCCTGCTGCTTCTGGGCCAGCTATAAACACAAAAATGTTAAGTAGCACTAGGACACGTGACAGTTTTTGAAGCTTGGGGATTTCCCTGATGCTAAAAGTGTTTGTAGCTCTGTGTATGAAATGCTCTCCCCTTTTAGGGAGTACTGTGCAAGTAACATTGCTAATATGCTAGCAGGTGAGTCTATTGTAAAATAAATAATATGTTTGGCATTGTAGCAAGGGTACTTCCTAATGGCGTTACCTCGCATAAGGCAGAGACTTAGTGCTGTGCATCAGTCAGCTCTCTGCAGCTCAGGCCTGGTTACATTTTGGTTTAAGGTCCCTATACTTTGTAAAAACACTGAAAAGTGCCAGGTACACAAGATGTAAAGGTCTGGGGCAATAATGGAGCAAAAATGCTTCCTTAGAGAACAGTGCAAAAAGCCACACAGGGGTCATCCCTTGAGACTGATAGGATATTATTTATCGGACTTTGGCTTTGTCTGGTATTGCACAGTACATAATTTCTGTGAACTGACTTCAGAAACTTATGTCAAATAGATTACCATTTTTAAGAATCAGTTTGGTCCATAATTACACTGCTTAGTGTTCAGTGTAAAATTACATTGCTTGATAATCAGTTGCCTGCTGTCAATTTTATGTAATTGTGAATGAGTTTTTCTCCTTCTTGCAGAGAATTGTAAGTGCACAGTGCTTGGCTGAAGATGATGTTGAATGAGGTCACACCACAACAGGGGGAAAAATGTTTTCTTACCCCAGAAGATGAGCATCAGTAGGGGGATAAAGGGGCAAACATAATAGTTTATGGACTGTGTACCACATCGGGTTCTACCAGAGTTAAAAAATAACTTTGTGTAGGTGGGTTTCGCAGGATTTTATTTATTATCCCAGTGAAAAGTGTATTTTGATAAGAATTCATTTTATAAATACACTGTGTTGAGTTATCAAAGTATCACTAACTTCATTATTATTAAAATATGCAGTTGTAATGTTGTATATATAAAAACATAAAACTACGACCTATTAAGAACCCAATGCTCATTTTTGAAAAAACAAAGTTATGGCAATAAAGATTTATCTGCACTTGGTGTGTTCCTATAGTACTACTTTAAATTTCAGAACATTTGGGTGTCAGAGCAAATGATCAAAAATGACTTATGGCTGGTCTTCCAATGCTTTTAATGAAGTTTAAAGTTTAAGTTTGTGTCATTTCCTGAGAACATAGGTGTGATCATTTAAACATTAACCGATCACCTTAGAAACAGATGCAGATCAGAATGGTGACAGATGACTGGCTACAGAATGAATGACGAATCCGTGTCTGTCAGGAACAATAAGGGATGCAAGTCAAAACTGTGTCTGGCAAACATGAAAACTTTGCAGGTGTCTGAAATAAAGGTGTTTGGAATAGAACCTGGGGCAGATTGTGAGAGCACAAAGGTTGTTTTCTGGAAAGCTTGAAAACTTTTTGCAAGATAGGCGGTTAACGTTTCAGCCTCTAGTCTTCAAGACCAAAGAAATTTGCTGTTAACAGTCTTTGGTGTTTGCCTTAAAAAAATTGCAACTGATAAGGTAAGATGATGTTCTCCCTCGGTTAAACTAGCTAAAGCTAGTGGAATTAAAAAGATGATGTAAAATTTTGGTATGGTGGTATACTGTAAACTTGAATTTGGTAAGTTTTCCTTTGTCAGTGAAAAAGAGGCAAATAATGTACAGACTCAAATGAGTAGAAGCAGCATACTTCTGAAAGCAAGTTTTCCATGGATGATAAGATGTGCTAAATGTCAAAACAGATTGGCTTCTACTGTTTCCTGGTTTTGTGCTATCACCATTCGGGTGGCAGAAGAAATAATTTAAAATGTAGCTTTATGTTTTTGGCATGGTGACTTATTTTAAGGAGGAGAATGCTTCGAGGTGCCTGTCTTTCAGACCAACTGATAGTTTGTGCTACTGGTGCTGATATATTAATAGTAAGGTACTAGGTGGTGGTGTCAAAGTAGAAGTGAGATACTCTGAGTGCAGTTTAGCCAACATTCCCATCTGTCTCTGTCTCATTTCAGCCTGGTCTAAGTTTCTGTAAAGGCAGATTCTTCCAAACCATAGGTTTCCAACGCTTCAGAAATTGCCTCACAGAATTTTTGCAAGGTGAGGTGGGTGGTCACCGAGCAGTCTGATACCTGAGTTTGGGAGTTGAAATGGCTTTTACTGAGTCAGCCTGCTGAGACAGTTTGCCATGGAATACTGTGAAATTGCAGAACATTCTATTTCTAATGAGTACAGGGAGGCGTTTTGGAGGAGGTTTTATTTTCCTTTCTAATCTTTAAAAGTAAAAAGTAAGAACTCATTGGTTATACTGACAGAACTGTTGGCATATTTTCCTGCTGTCCTTGCTGGTGGTGGTTGCTTCACTGTAATACCTTTTGGTTCAACTTCTAACGTTGTTTTAAGGTAAATCAAACTCTTCCACCCTGCCTTGAAAAGCAATCCCAACCAGTATAAGACAAAAGTGGCACCCTTCCTTCAAACCTGAACAGTTTGCTACACTCTTTGGTGTAATGATGGCAATTTGAACTCACAATTAAATTTACAGCAAAGCTGTAGTAAGTTTGCTAAAACTAAGTATATTTTAGCAGACCGGATTGTCAATTCTTCTGATTTTGATGGAAGACTTGGTGATAGTGTGATTATGTCTGCAAATGGTCATTGCTTTAATAAACATCATAGATAATGCATATTACTCTAACCTTTTTTAGTTTTCTTGATCCTGCAAAGCTGGATGCAAACAGAATTTTAGATAGCTTAGGTTTAAATGAAGCCTTAAGTACAAATTTGTTCTCATATTTGATGACTGAAGAGTACCTGGTTAGTGTGCCAGAGCATGATCAGATACCTGTCTTGAGTGCCTTGGCTAACAGGGTGGGAGTGATGAATCCTTCTAACAAGACAAAAGATTTTAGGTTTTTTCCCCAGAATCTCCTAATGAAGCTTACAAATGGTGAAAACTTGAAGGTAGTGTCTAGAATGGGCATTTGCTGCTGCTCCAGCAGTGGCAGGCTGACAGTGGTGTAGCTAGCATGCACAGCCCACAGGTGTAGGAGACTCTGGTTTCAGACACAAGCGAAGTGCAGGTCATCAGAATTGCAGTGGTAATGAAGGATGTTACTGCATCAGTAGTAGTAATGCCATTGCATTGGCTGTGCATAGAACCCTATTTCTTTTCACCTGTGCAAACTAAAAAAAGGCAGATGTTTTCAGCCACGTGGATATTTCCAGTTGTGGACTTGCGGCTGGTGAACTCACAGCTGCTGGTGAATAAGATCGGTAATCTTATTTTACTGCAGGTAAAACCACTAATCTTTCTCCTAGAAAGAGCCATCTTCCCTTCTGTGGTGCTCCAAGAACAAGGCACTTGTTTTCACCACTAAGAGGATTTCTCATAAAGGAAATCAGTGGTCTGTTTTATGTTGGGAAGTCTCCTATCATCAGTTATGAGCTTCTCAGCAGCTTTTATAGGAAAACCCCCAGCTAGTTTCATGATCACGCAGGACTGCCTTTGATGTCTTGCCATTAACTTTTCTAGATAATGGAATCAAATCCAAAACCAGAGTGATCAGGCACACGCTGAATCATCTGCCACTGATTTCCTTGCCCTGGGCGATGACAGAATATTACTGTTGCCCTTAAATTGAAAAATGGAGAAGTCCCAGCCCTGCTGCGTAGGAGGCCAGCTAGCCATCATCAAAGGAAAGCTTCAGCTATTTAAGCGCCCGGAAGAACTTGTGTAAAGTTTTATTTGTACATCTGCTGATGGTGTGTTTAAAGTCCCTTAGGCTGAACAGTGGCCCTACACAACTGTTGTGTTACAATTAATGTGAGCTAAAGGGAATCTTTGAAGTGGTCACTAAGTGTTTTTAGTGAGCGTTTCAAAGGCATGTTGTCACGTACACCCATGCTTTGCATTTTTTAAACATACGGATGTGAAAAGTGCTGATGTGGAAAAGAATAATTTCTTCAAGGCTTCTGTTGTACCCAGGTCTTGGTTTGGTTTTTAATTTGTGTGTTTATGCTGACCAGTATAGCTTGCGGTGTCCTTTATGCAGTGACCAAAAAAAAGCTCGTTGGCACAGCAGTCAAATCTGACCAAAAGCCTGTTGCAAAGAGCTGAAACTTGTGCTTTAATCAGGAGGAGTGGGTTAGCTTTTATCAGAGGCACTCTGGAAACTGAGCTTCTGGTGTGGGTAACAGTACTTGCTTTCTGCCTTTGTACCAAACTGAGCTTCCCAAAGAAGAAGATGTGGACATCTGATAACTGTTCTCAGAGGGCAGAGTTTGCCACGTCCTGTGTATGAATGTGTGAGTGAAGCCATAGAAAACAGCTGGCCCCTCTGTGATGTTTCTGTGCCAAACTGTCCCCCATAATGGAACTAGACAACAGGCAGCTTTTCCAAAGTGCAGTGGTTTCCATATGTTCTGGAAAAGAAAATCTGGGTTTTCACTTTTTTCCTTTTAGTAGGAGCTTACAGGTGCTAGTTTTACGGAATATTTACTGGACATCTTTTGATAAGGTCACCACCCTGTTTTCTCATCACTGCTGTAACCTAGTAAAACTTTCAAAGGCCTTTGTGCTATAAGCTTTTGAATCCAGACACATAGTTCCAGTTCCTGTTCTGTAAAGGTCAGACCTTGATTTAATGGTTTGACAGATGCATGTTCTCCTGCAGTGCTTGCTTGCAATTACCATCATTTCCCTTACTCCCTGAGGATGTTCTTGACTCATCTCTGGGGTGAGAGGATGTCTGTTGATGCTCACCGATGTGGTAGTTGCTGGAAGGAGTGTTGTTGCAGCTAGCACAGTGTTTCTGCAGCCTGCAAATCTGTCCGGATGGCTGCAAGACAGTTATGAGTGACTCACATGTGTGAAATTTCTCCTGTGCGTGGAGACACATAACAGCTGAAGTCGGATAGTTCTGCCCCTTCACAACTTGGACCCTTACAACTGAAAACCAATTTGGTCACACAATCATTCATTTGAGCAGCTCCTAATCTAAACAGCAGAGGGCAGATTTGCACACCGTTCTGTGCAAGCTCATCCTGCGAAATCCTATTTTTTAGAATCTTTCTGTCTGGTGAGGTGATGCAATGCAGCATTTTGTTCAGACAGATTTGGTACAGCATATGAAATAGGATCGGCGGGGCAGCAGTGGCATGTGTCTCTACTGATACCTAATTTTGGCTTTCTGAAGCCTGTGCACTTGGTTTGTTGTGGTGATAATTAGAAGGATTTCCCTATTCTTTCTCTTCATCCCTCAACATAAACCAGGTATATAGATAAGCCAGCTGCATTGTACAGTTTACACTCTGCAACAAAATGCAACTGAATCTTGTCCCCAGGCATGCAAGGGAAGAGTTTCCCCTGCCCAGCTGTCATTTTCTGGATGACCTTTGCTAGCTGGAGCTTTCAGAGAGTGCCTGATAACTGCAGTAGGGGTGGAGGAGAAATCTGCATCTTGAGCCTCTGCCTGGAGTTGGACTCTGGCTGTGATGGCCCATGTGAGGAGGGCCTACTGAAAATTAAAAAAAGGGCAAGGTGTTACAGGTTGGTGACAGGATGCAGTTTTGTTGCTGGTTGAAATTCAGTTTAGGGTGGCAAAATCTACTTGCCTGTTGCAATCCTGTAGCTGATGTGAAGTGAGCTGGTGGGGTCTGTCTTGTGCCTTGGAGGCAGCTATTTGTAGTTGGGTGGAACCCTGGTTTGAGACCAAATTTTAACTGCTCCTGCACCTCAGAAGTGGTTTTTTTTCTCTGCTTCCTGGGGTGTGTTTGCAGGGGAAAAGTCTGTGATGATGCCATACAAGTAAATAGAAGTTTTCAGTCCTTGTAGCTGTCAGTCAGTGTTTTTCCAAACATTCAACTTGTTAGAAAGAAGTTCTTCAAAGACTGCTGGCAAGTACCTAGAGAAAGCGAGCTGTTTAATAAAAGATACTGTTTCTGCAAACTATACTTCTCCTCCTTCCTTAGGTCAATTGGGATATGGTACAACCTGTAAGATAGCCTGGAAGAGACAGAAATTTGCTCTATCAAACTAGTCTTTGCCTGTTTTGGCATGTATGTAAAAGAACATTTCTTGGAGCTCTATAACAACCTGGTTAGCATCTTTTGTTGTATTTAATGCTATTTAATGAGAAGGAATGTACTTTCAGCTTTGATGATTAAAACTACGATCATTATTGCATGAATTTGTGAATTATAATGCAATTATTAATTAAATGAAGAAATGGAGAAAAGGGATTCTTGAGCGAGCATGTTCTTTGAGAAACTCTCGTCTGGTATTTTTAATTGATAGTACATGCCTGATCAATTCATAGCAGTATCTCATTACTGGTGAGAACAGTCTGGTTTTGATGGACATTTACCAT
Organism: Mesitornis unicolor; assembly: GCF_000695765.1. Classification (NCBI taxonomy): domain Eukaryota; kingdom Metazoa; phylum Chordata; class Aves; order Mesitornithiformes; family Mesitornithidae; genus Mesitornis; species Mesitornis unicolor. Next base: position 14,988 of record NW_010186766.1, on the reverse strand, counting down.
CACCACACATTGACCCCGTATAATGCAGTTGCTTGGTCCTTTATGTTACCGCAATGAAGACTGCAACTCCTAGAATTAAGGAGGTGGAAGTTTTTGCCTGTATAAAGAAAAGAAGCCCTATCTGACCCCAGGTTCCAGCCTCCATGTTTATTGAGTCCCTCTAGTTTGGGTGTTTGCTATAATGAGACTCAGCTGAATTTGCATAACCATGAGGGGTGGCTATTTGATTTACATTTTATTTGCTTTTCTCTCTCCATCTAGAGTTTTGACCTTTAACATCAGGTCCCTTGGCTTATATTAGAAGTTGTGTGACAGAACTAAGGACCTTTTTTACTTCTCTGTACAGATGTTATCTACTGGCCATGGGCACTGGCGGAATTCTTAGCATGAAATTATTATTATTACTTCTGTATCAGCAGAGATGTGTGTGGCACTCTGAAGAATCTGTCAAGATGAAGTCTCTGCTTCTGCAAGCTCACAGTCTGCGGTCCTGATCCTGTAACTTACTCTGCATGGTCCTTTCCTCATGGAAACCTAAGCAGTCAAGAACAGGACATTGGGACAGTGACACAGGAAGGGAGAAGGTAAGGTTTAGGATAGTATGACTGGTTTGGTAGTTATTTGGTGGGTGTTTTGTTTATCTGAATTATGTGTCAAGCTCTAAAGCTTGGTCTTTTTCTGCATCGCATTATTTTTAGGCTGGTTGGCTAATCAATGCTAGTTACTAGTATCATCAGGAAAAAACAGACCTCAACCAACCATAGACCTGCTTATAAATCTTTTTCAAAAGGAAAAAAAAAAGTATTAAAGACACTCTAACTGAAAAGATTTGAAGTACACCCACCACCCCCCTACTGAAATCAAATAACATGAAGCGTCGAGCACTGTGTTAATTACTCTGCTGGCAGTCCTGCAGTTGCTAAGTGGCTTCTGCATTGTAAATGCAAGAAACAAGCTTTCAGAAATCTGGCTTGCTGTTTGATAGCAACTTTAAAAGGAACTCTGTTCTGTCAAAACTTAGTGATCAGACTACACCATAGTGCCTGAAATTTGGTGACATCATGCGAACAGGAAAGCTAGGACATAGGTATCAAGCAGGTATGAATAAGGCAAATATCTTAGAAATCAATGCAGTGAGTCAGTGTCCATCTGGATGATGGATTGCAAACTCTGAATACGTGACAACCTGATAAAATGGTTGAAAACTGGAGAGGTACTTTACTGAGAGAAAGTTGTAGCCCAGTTTTGAATGGTTGACCCATCCTTAAAAACAGTGCAGCCTTCTAAAGCTTGCTTTTGGTGCTCAAAGTCCTTGTGGTTAGAGCAGATGTTTTGTGTTGACCAGGATTGCTCTGTCCTCCTTTTTCTGCTTTGACGCCAGTAATCTGGAAAGAGAGGAGGATACGACTGGAAGGAGCTGGCTACGTGGTAGCCATACATGCAGAAGGTCAGATGATCAGACTGGTGTGTCCTACCACCCTCAGGAACCAACAGACTGGTTCTTGGTGGGAGCTTGAGCTAACTGCTTGGGCACCTTGGCTTCTCTGGACAGCCCTGGAAGTAAGTGCTGATGAGTTAAACTGTTTTTCTAAAGGGCACAGAGACCCTGGGAAGGAATATATCGATACTGGGGCAGTGCTCTCCCCATGCTTTTTGTCGTAAAATGTGAAGCAAAGAGAACAATTGGCTCCTGTGTAGAATCCTTCCCTTCATTTTGTTTGTTTCCAGGATGGTGTTTGTTATGAGACTCTGCCAAGGTTGGGAACAGTGTTTTCTCTGCTGGGTTGCCCTCAGGATTTTTCAGTAGGCCTAATAATATTTGTCATTAGACTGTAGATCTTTTCATAGATGGATGTCTCTTACCTTGGGCAGCACATTTCCAATAAAAACAGTGATGTCATTGTGATTTCAAAGAAGAAAATTAAGAAACAGATCGCAGTCTGAACTAGCAATGGCTCAAACCCAGGATTCTTCATGGTCTTTCCTTTTTTTTCATAGAAAAGTTTCAGTTGGAAAAGACTTTTAAGGTCATCGAGTCCAACCATTGAACCAGCTCTTAGTCTGCCACTAGACCATATCCCTAAGCATGACACTTACTCATCTTTTAAAGACCTCTGGGGATGGTGATTCAACCACCTCCCTGGTCAGCCTGTTCCAGTGCTTGACAACCCTTTCAGTAAATAAATTCCTCCTAATATCCAACCTAAACCTCCCCTGGTGCAATTTTTCAATCGTACTATTCAAATCCTGCCTCCCCAGCCCCTGGTAGTGTTGCAGGTGGTGTGTGTTTGGTTTCAGGGTGTGACAAAACAAGCTTTATTTTTTACTGATGCAGCAGGGATTTTGTATATACAAAGTATTGATAGGTCATCACAGTATTCATAGACACCAAATTATTTGTGGAGGTCATCTCTCTGGGCTTTTGAAGAAATGCTGCTGTAAGACTAATTCACTGGAGCAGCACCATTATCTTCGTTTTGGAGAACTTAACTACGTTTTCCTTTCTTCTTGGAAGACCATTTCTGCTAATATCAAAGAATATTGCCTTGTTGACATGGCAGTTTAGGGCACATGCAGTACAGCTCTGCATTTATGAAGCTTCACGGGACTCAGGGACCAAAGACACAGGGTTAATGATTAGCTAGACACACTGTTCTTTGCACCAGGACCAAATGCAGTCTGCTGCTAATCACCTTTCATTTCCCATAAGGTGTGAGAGTGGTCATTTATTTCCAGTGGGAAATGCAAGAACAGAAAGCACTTGGTCACGAGGCAGAGCTTTGTGGGCAGTCTTGGATGACCAACGCAAAGCTTCTTCCATTGCTTTCCAAAATGATGGTCTCTTCAGGCAGCCTTCAGGCACTGGGAGTGTTTTGTTTTCTGGCTAAATAGAAGTCTGCTGCAGCCAGGACCTTCCAGTTTAACATCTTTCAATGAATGTCAGAATTCACACCAAAGCTCTTTTCATTTCAACTCGCTGTGTGAAGGTCATACAAAATGATTCATTTGCTGCCCTTTGCTGGATGGCTTCCAAAGGTGAAGGGTTTGCCTTTTGCTATCTAAGGGGCTTAGCATTTTGGCTTTTTTGGTTTTTTTTCAGTGTTAAAAGGTTAACATTTGTATTCTTTTTGGAATACAAAGGAAATGTGTCATTGCAGAGGCATATAGCTGAGTTAAATTTTTGGAGGTGGCACTGCGGATAGCTTGAGACTGGTCAGACCACACCTTGAGTACTGTGTCCAGTTTTGGTCCCCGCTATACAAAAAAGATGTGGACAGGTTGGAAAGGATCCAGAGAAGGGTGATGAGGATGATCAGAGGACTGGAAGACCTGCTGTATGAAGAAAGGCTGAGGAAACTGGACCTGTTCAGCCTTGGGAAGGGAAGGCTTAGGGGGGAATCTTATCACCATGTACCAGTACATAAAGGGTGGCTACCAAGAAGATGGAGACTCCCTTTTCACAAGGAGTCACATCAAAAAGATGAAGGGTAATGGACACAAGTTGCTTCTGGAGAGAGTCTGGTTGAACACCAGAAGATATTTTTTACCATGAGATCAATGAGACATTGGAACAATCTCCCAGAGGAAGTGGTAGATTCCCCTACACTGGTCAGTTTTAAGAGTCAGCTTGGCAGGGTGCTGACTCATCTCATTTAAGCTACATTTTTACCTTGAGAGGTTGGACTAGATGATCCTTGTGGTCCCTTCCAACCTGATATTCTATGATCTCTGCACACAGGTGCTGAGGCATTTGGTCCGACAGGACAGGGAACAGGGCATCAGCTCTAGATCCAGGCCTGTCTCCTGGGGACAAGGTAGTGCTCGCTGTTGCTGCCAGCCCATTGTTTTGCTGTAGACACCCATATGACAATTGGAGAGCACACCGAGGCTGCGGTAGCTTTGTGTGCAGCAGCAATGAAAGATGGGAAATCTGCGGGCCTCAGTGTAAACACCAGCTTTTCCAAGCAAAGCCAAGTTTGCTTTCAACTTCCTTTTGGTGGAATTTTTCCCTTTCCCCCTTCATACACCTATATTTTATAGACCAAGCGGTATTGCACTTGTCAAGCTTGGTTGTAAAGCACTGAAAGGAAAGTGGGCCCCATGCTGAGGTAAGTGTTCCTGCTGTCCAGGGACAGGCGAGGGGAGGCACGGAGAGCCTGCAGAGCACCCTGGGTTTTGGCCTCCCAGACCAGTGCCGCTAGATGGCAATGTGGTACTCCTGCAGCTGCGACTCCCCTTTCCTTCCTGTAAAATTTCTTGCTTTTTCTGTATTTATCTCTGCCAAACTGATGATTGCACCCACCACCCCGGCAAGAGAACAGAACAAAATTATTTCATAGAACATTACAGCTGTTGTGCCTTTTTCTTTTCTTTCTTTTTTCTCTCCCCCCCATCAGTTCTTTGTCCCACAGCAGGGTGCAGAGGTTTAAAAACCTTTCTTAATCGCACTCCTTCTAAAAACAGAGAAAACACAGCCTCTTGGGAGCAATTAGCTCTGAGAAAAGCATTTCTCAAACAATTGCCAGGAAATATTGTCTTGACCGATATTCCTGATGTAACACTGTCGTTCTCAGTACTGTTATTCTGAGATACTCGACTGCAAAAACAGCAGGGTACAGATCTGTAATGTACAATCTGCAGCTTACCACCTACCTTACCTTTTTATATCCATTTACTTTCAGTTTGTGTCCTCCCTGCACCCCCTGTAGCCATTCTGTTTAGGAGAATGAAGAATTATTTGTGGCTCTCCTCTTGTGACTAGTGTATCAGGCCAAGGCCGTGACAAGACACGGCTGAAAATTAAGGTTATGCCTCTGCTGCCCAGGTTCCTGATTGAAATTCAGTGGCAGCATGCTGCAGAGGAGGTCAGGCTGCATGCTTACAGTGATCGCTTCGAGCCTTAAAGCCTGGCAGCCTGAGTACGTGAGGTTGGTGAAGCCTGAATTTCAGTGGGCGCAGCTGGAGAGCAGCTATTTGTGAAGCAAACAGCAGAGGTACACTGAGACTGGGGTCTCTGCCCTGAAAGCCCTCTCCCCATCATATTCCTGGAGGACGGACCAGGCTGTGGGGTGGGGAGAGGTTGGAGGAATGGTGGTAAACTTCAAGCGCTAAAAGCCAGCGTTAGCAGTGGCTAGGAACTGCTGCTAGTCAGCTAAATAGATGTACATGCATGCATGCCCATTCACATGCACAGCCATAACTGTTTGTATTGTGCAGTTCAAATTTTGTCCCTCTTTACATAAATTCATGGAGATTTGAGAAACGAGCCTCGCTCTGTGGGACAGGGTGTGAACTGAAGCACCTTCTGGAAGACAGACAGCAGTGTAATCCTTTCATTCAACCCTGTCTGCAGCTGCTTTTTATAAACTTGGCATAAATACGTACTCAGTGAGGCCAGGCCTGTGTAGCTGGAAAATATTTTCCACCATCCAAAAAAACAGAAGATTGGAAAAAGAGCCCAGAAATTGTGCATAACATGGAATGGCCTCGCTTGTGGTTTTTTTCCATGACTTCCTCAGCTCATTTTTCTGCTGCCAATTTTAGAAGCCCATAAGTCATACTTGTTAAACTTTCTCAGTTAAAATGTAACTCTAAGAACAAAGTCATATGATACGTTGCAGCCAAATAATCCTTACAGAGCCTCTGACTGGAGAAAAGCTACCCTGATCTGGCCAGCTCATGAGAACCTGCATGGGCTCCTGTCCCAGGAGAGGCAGGGCTGAGGGGGCAGGGTCACAGCCGTGCTGCCATTCCGGGTGAAGGCTTCCCCATGGACTTCAGCAAGCATTTCTCCCCAGTCTTGCTAGGGTAGTCATGCCCGTGGTGGGTTATGTTGCAGGATGGTCATTGCAGAAATTTCAGCTCCTCCTCCAGAAGGACGCCAAGCAGAGGAGAGAGTGCGGGGAGGTGGCCTGGAAGCCGCAGGGTCTGGCAATGGAGGGCTGAGATGCCATTGTAGGAAGATGCTGCTGCCTTCGGGGTGAAAGAGCTGAGGGGCGAGGAGACAGTAGATTGCCAAGAGTGGAAGTGAATTTGCTGGAGGGTTTGAAGAAAGGGCACCCTCACTGCAGTACGTTTTTAAGCAATGAATTGATACAGAAGTACTTGCGTGCCAGGAGCAATATTTTTGTGTGCCAGTTTTGCTCTCTTTTGTAAGGTGATTGTGGTTACACAGTGCCCCAGATGGTTGTCCTGATGTGCCATCCCTGTCTGGGATCTGCTCTGCCTTCCTGCACAGAACAAATCCCGTGGTCACTGCTGCAGGGTGGGGTTGCTCTAACTTTACAGTGGGGCAGTAGATGAGAGCGGGATTTGGCTGTCGGCTGTGCCAGCAGTGGTGCTCCCGCCTGCCTTCTCTTAGCTGCAGCGTGCACCCCTGGGGCTGGCAGTCCAGGCCTGGGCCCCTGCAAGCTGGTGGCTTGAGAGGGCAGGGAGTAGTGGTCTCCCACTGGAGCTGCCCTGGATAGCCAAGGGTGGGCGAGTCCAGCAGGACACAAGGGAGCAAAGCAGGCAGGGCAGAGGAGGGATTGGAGCTGCAAGGGGTTTCTCAGTCTGCTCACCCTTCCAGCCCTGCCTTCCCTTATGCTGGGATAAAGCAGTATGGAGAATTTCCCTCTGGAAAATAGGTATAAGACTGAGAGAATACCTATGTTTTTTGCCCTAAATACCAGCTTTTGAGTTTGGTTCTGTCCCTCGGTGTAAACTGGGAGAGCGTCTGGAGAAAGTCTGGGGAGTCACACTGCTGCAGCACAGCTGCCAGGAGCAGCAGGCCCCAGAACCCGCCTTTCTGCAGCAGGGCGAAACGCCCTCGCCAAGCCTGTGTGGTCTTCATGGGAAGGGAGGAACTGAGCAAACCCACTGGAAACCGGCGAGGGTGTTGTAATGTTTTTTTGGACAGCCAGTTTCAAAAACCAGCCACTGTGTCTCTCTCTCTCTCTCTTCCCCCTGGCAGCTGCTTCCCGTGCCATGACATTGAGGGAGGTGGTGGTGACTGATGTAACCACGGCCGGGGAGAGTCACTTGCCCAATGTGCGCAGGCTGGCCTACGGCCAGAGAAATGTGCTAAGGCCGGGTTTTCTCACAGCAGGCTCCCTGTCCCTCTGCGCATACCTGTAACTGGGCCAGGTGCTTGACACAGCCACCTCCCCAGCCGAGTACATGAGGCAGCAGAGCTACCCAATCCAGGAGGAGGAGGAGGAGAAGAAGAAAAGGAAGAAAATTTTGTTTGTTGCCCTGTGTGAATGCAGACCCAATAACGTCCCTAAGCATGCGTTGTTTATGTCACCGTATTTTCATTAACAATGATGCCTGTTTGCTGAAGCCAGCTGTTCTTTGTGCTAATGGTGGGAGACATTGGGGAGAGGGTGATGAGAGGCCTAGTAGTTTTTTTGCTGGATCACCACCTTTAAGTTATTGTGACAGACCTTTAAAAGGATCTCTTTGTATGAACTGGAATATAATGCTCAGCTAGGCTCTTAAATTCTGGCTCTGTTGAGAAGAGAGATCCTTTCATATCGATTGTCATTTCGTATGCAGTTCAGGCCCCGACTTGTAGAAAATCTGGGCCAGGAGAGACATCATTAGGTATTTATGGGGGTTTGGTTGGCTCAGCAGTCAGTTTTTCCATTGTCATGCCGTGACAGTAGTGCATTACATACACCCTCAGGAGACATCCTTCTGCTTCCACAACAATAAAGGACTTTTTTCTTTTTTCTGACTCATCTTCAGCTTGAAGGAAAAAAACAACCACCACCAGTAAATATAATTAGCAACAGGCAGATATACTGTACATAGCTCTCAGAGCCCATTGGGACAGTTCCTGTTAAAACGTATGCTTGTGGTTGGTCACCCCACGCTTAGTCCTCCAGCTGCATTCCTGATTATACTTAGATGTTTTAACATAGCCTGGTGATGTTGTAGGCTGAGGAGCCATTTCTAGTTTGGTTAAAGAGGAGGAATATATTTAATGCTGGGATTGTCTTTCATGCACACACAGGAGCTTTGGCTGGACTCGCAGCTCACAAGGCAGGAGAGTACAAATAGCTGCACTGTGCCGGATGCGAGGTCCACGTAGCTCTTTATCCTGCCTCTGACAGGGGCCAGCAGCAGATGCTGCAGGAAGGAGGACAAGAAACAGAGCAAGTCTAGACTGCTCCTGCTCCAGTGTGCCCTCCTGGCTCCCAGCAGAGCTATTCTCGCTCACCAAAGGAAGGGGGGGAGAGGCAACTACTGCCTTAGTTCTTCTGTTCCCCAGCCTTCTGGGGTTTCCACTACGCAGTGGCTCTGGTTTGCTTTGCTTCCCAGACGTGGCTCTGTGTGGGATGGAAAGCAAAGCCAGGTCTGCTTTGCTTCGCTTCAAATCCACATGGTCACATGAAGAGTTCTGGGTTAAATGTGTCCTGGCCCCCTCAGTATTTCCCTTATGTAAGTGTGATGGAGCCAGGAGCAGGTGGTGTGCAGCTGGGCTTTGCTGTCTGCCAGGTGGGTGTTCCCTTACACCGTAGGGCGAAGTCTGCGCCATCCCAGTTAAGGGCTGCTGCCTGTCCTGCCTGTGCCATTGGAGCACTGCGAAGCCAGGACCCAGCCTTTGGGTCCATATTTCACCTCAGGGTGAAGACTGACACCTCTCACATGGTGGCGAGAGGGCCAACTGGGAGATTAGTATGGCTTTGTTTATTTATTTATTTTAACCTGTGACTAAGATGGGGGAGTATTTGGATGGGAGCTGCTCCTCCCAGAAAAGTCCGGTTTATATTTCAGTCTCCTGAGCAGAGTCAGTCGGATCTGATGTGCTCATAACCTAGCAGTGGTATGTGGGCTCTGCTGGCACGTCCTCACGTAACCTGGCGTTCCCGCTGACAGACAGGAGTGTGGGCTGGTTGGTTGCTCATCCCGAGCTCCAACGGCCAGAAGTTTTCCTTTGTATTCCTGATTGCTGAGCTCAGAGGGGTGGAGGAGAGGAAGAGCAAGCTTTCATCTGAAAGTGGCCAGGCATTGCATAGGGCAGTACCTGGGGTTACACTGAAAAAAACGTGAGTGTGTGGGTGGGGTGATGGCTCTATATCCACAGACAATATTGCAGGGCTCACCTATGCGGCATGTGCTTAGCACAGTCACTAATAACACTGCTGTATGTGTAAGCAAGTCACTGCCTACTGCCATGTGATCACAAAGAGAGATGCTTTTAGAAACGTGTGAGGGTGGCATGAAAAAAAACAGTCAGCTGAAGTATCCTTAGCTGGCAGGGCACCTGTAGGCTAGTAGACATGAGTGAAACAGCACACAGAAACTGCTTAAATATTGAGCTAGTGTTTATTTCCATTATCTCTACCTAATTCCACCTGTGTAAGCTACTTATTTCTTTGAGATCTTTGTGAATTCAAGACCCTGGCTGTAGATCACACCTAATCTCTGGGGGAAGGGCAGAGCCAGCTCAGCCAACTTTGATGGAAAATGATTGCTCGAAGTGAGGGTCATGTTCCCTATGGCAGGGCAGAGGTCAGTGCAGAGAACTAGCCAAGAAGCATTTAAAGCCTAGGGCTTTAAATAGCACCTGACTAGGTGGCTGGTGAAGAAATGATATATGAGGAAATAGGATTTCGTATTCTTGAGCTAAGGGAAGTTTGGAGAATCCTGCCCCATATGTCATCAATTGCTAAAACAAGTCTCGTGGAAATGTAAAAAGTCTGTCTCTCTCCCCTCATTGCCCTATAGCAATATAAGTAGCACAAATTCATTTGAGTTTGTGATAAATAAATGAGTAATCCTGCCTCCAAGGCTGTCTGGAACTTCTGCACCACATCTTTGCTCCAGCTTGTACCACAGTACAATATTTTACAATGTCTGGGATGGAGAAGATTTCTTTTTTGTAGCATGTTATGGTATGTTCACTGGTCACAGTGTTGTCTGTGGAGTAAGAAATAGGACAAGACTCCTCTCAAGCCATTGGTCTTGGGCATTTTCTGTTTTAGCACTCTGTAATTCTTCACCAAATTGCCTGGTCAGCTAACGTCTGGGGTCAGGCCTGTTGGCCTTTGGTCAGCAAACTAAAACCTGGATTTTTTCCTGAGTCGAGCTTGTAAACAAGGCATAGGCCAAAACTTCTTTTAAGCTGTCATGGCGGGGGCTAGAAAATAGGAAGAAGCCAGTGCCAGCTCAAGTGTAGTATATGCTGAGAGCGGTGCTCTCATTTCCAGCAGGGAGGACTTCAACATCCTAGAACAGCAACTGAGCCATGGCAGTGCAGCAGAAACCCTCCAAAGAGCGCTGTGAAAACTTTCCATTGCGTTGGTGGTACCTCCTGGTCAGGGCCTGGCAGCTGTGGGACTGCAGGGAAAGTTTGTGTGTTGTTTGCTCATGAGTTTAGTGAAGGATCTGCAGGCTCCCAGCTGTCACAAGCTTCTTAAACTGTATCTTCAGTGGAAAGTAACTAGGGGGGAGAAAAAGTGGTTTTCTAACCTATGTAAAGATGGGATATTTCCCAAGGAGGCAACTGTGTAAAACCTGTGTAAATGAGACCAGGGTCATAGGGTTCTCTTCTCTAGATACGAGTTTTATATTGAGATCAGTGGGAGGCAAATGTGTGTCAGTCTTCGGGTGGATGTTTTTTTGGCGCTGCTTGAGCACAATGGGGAACCTCAGGGAAGCCTTCCTCAAGGAGCTGACTACCTGCGCCTTTTCTGATTTACATCCCTTTGGCTCGCGCTGACGCACAGCCTGGCATCGGCAAGCTTTCTTGATGTCTAGATCACTGCTGCCATTTGGTTAAAACATGCAAAGTGTCTTAGAGAGAAGGAATGGAGTTGGGAAGAGGAAGCTGTGCATGGCTTAGTTTGCATTACTGAATCACATCGGGCTTGGTTTGGTAATTCCTGCTCTCTAGGCCCAGAGTTTCAGAGGTTTCAGAGTTTCTGCAGGCAGGCAGGGGCAGCTGTGCCCACATAACCACTGAAGTGTCCAGCTGCCCCTGTGAGGGTTTGGCTGCCTGTACCTTTAACGGAGGCCAAGGCCAGCTGCAAGCGCTGGGGACCTCTCAGGACAGGCCCTTGGCCCCAGCAGATGTGGAGGAGCCCTGTGCAGTTGCGATGGAGTTGGAGGACGTGCTTTTACTGACAGTGCCTAAGGAAAATTTGAGGTGTCTGGTGACAGCGTATTTGTGTCTTAAAGCTGCTCTGTGTACTGAAGGACAGAAATTGAAATGAATAAATAAATTGACCAAAATAAAATTCAGGAAAGAAAACAAGCTCAGCGGCAAAGTTATGAACATAGCCATCAGCCTGGTTTTGTTCATTTGGGGACTGGTAACAGTGGCAGGCATAGAATTCAGTGACATTCAAACCTTTCTTTACAGGTGAAGGGACACAAAATGGGATCTAATTTGTTCGTCATAGGGCATCGCTTTCTGGCATTCTTTTTTTTTTCTTGGCAAGAAATTGTGGGTAATTTATGTCAATGTCATCAAAGACACATTCTTGTTACTCTCACAACTGTGACCTTGTATCCAGCTAAAAGAGTTATAGCGGGTGACCAGTGAGATGCTCTGCTTAGGTCCACAGGGCAGATTTTCCAAGCAGCAGCTCTGCTGGCAGAGCTACCTGCCGTGCTATCCGGCCACGGTGGTGCCAAGCAGTTCTGGGAAGATGTGGGCAGTGACACCACAGACCAGGAACGACGGAGGTGGATTCCTGGAAGACATCTACCAAGAGCAGCAGCCCATGGTGCAGCGTCCTGTGGGATGCACTCCTGTCAGGACAACTGAAACCTGGGAGGAGGGGTCAGACCAGTCACACGGGCACGTTGCAGTGTCCTGTCCACACAGCAGGCAGCAACCTTACTGAACCAGTCGCAGAAAATTGGCTGCCTTGGCCAGGAGGAAACAGCTTAGCTGTCACAGCTTTCACTCAGAATTAGCTATGAGCTGGCCAGGCATAAATTGCTTTTAGAGTTAGTCCTGCCAGCTGCATTACCAACAAAGCAAAAATTGTTTCAGAAACAAGGCTTGGGTTCACACGATTAAACCCTACCTGTCATAGGTTGCTAAACTTTTTCCTAGGGCTGGTACAACAATATTTACTGTATTGGCATACTGTCTTTTCTGTTTGTCTGCTGCATGATTGTATTATAACATGTCCTGTTGACAAGGACTAAACTCCGATCGAACTGCATAAAGAGATAACTGTGGCCTTGATCGCTTCATGGTGAAACCTAAGTAAATTACTGGATGCCAAATGAGTTATTCCTTGTTTATTTCAGATTAAACAAGCTTAGAATCTGGCCTTCAGATCATGTTATTTCTCTAATCAACTGGGTCATATTTAAAAATGCATATAGTGGTCAAAATGGTACAATAAATGCCAGCACACAATCCCAGCACTTGCAAAACAGTGAATGTATACATTTTTCCTATTTGCTGACTGCAGGACAAATAGGTTTCATATTGGGAGATCAAAGTCTGCTTCAGCAACTGGGTGCATGACAAAGCCATGTTATAATCTGGGTACTGAGTGCGGCATTGAAACATGTTGGCTCAGCACATGGTAGATTTGGATACGTAGACAGATCAACTTTTTAGTGGCCTATGGCTTGATTTCAGCGTGGAGAAGGTTGTCAGCATATTTGTGCTAATTAAGGAAACGGCATGGGAAACTCCTTCCCACTGCAGATACAGCCAGAGCTCAGGAAATGTCATTGCTCCTCAATTTTTTTTTGTAACAGTGTTTGTCTTGAAGTAAGGAAGCAACTCTGTGTCTTAACTGTATTCCTAAACTGCACTGAAGCTTGTTTGGGTCTTGTCCAAGTCTTGTGTTTTCACCCATTTCTGGAGGGTGGATCAAAATGATTAGATTACAAACACATTTTTTCTGCTTTGGGGGTCAGCAGCACAGGGTTAGATTCTCTGCCTTGATTGGGTTTATTTGTAATGTTGACAGTAACTGAAAACCAAGAAATAAACACAAGTTTGTGCTCTTTCCTAGAACTTCCTTGCTGCTGAAAATAATGCTTTTGCTCAAAGGTAACTCTTTATTTTTTTTCATTCATTCATTTTGGGTATGTTATGCTACTCTTAACATATTCCCATGTTCAAGTTCCCGAGAAGGCAAGCTGAAATGTTGCCAACTCTATTAAGTCCTTTCTGTTACACTGAGTCAGCTACTGTGATTTTACCTTTGCTCTTGGTCAAAGTATTACACTCTATTATCTTTTTGTTCTTTTTTTTTCTTAAACATAAGAAATTGCAATACAAGTGTTTCTGCCATGTGCCTACATTTCCTCCTACTTCAATGACAAAAACACAAAGAACATGACTTTTATTATTAATAAGACAGGTACACCTAAACACCCTTGATGTTTTCCCAAGGGATTCACAGCCGAAACATAAAGGAGAAACAAAAATAGGAGAAATTAAGTGCCTTTATTTGCATTTATGAGCAGGGAACTGAGCTAACCACAATTAAAGGGGCTCTTAATTCCTTCTAGTTGAAAGGCCAAACAAATAAGTCTTTGGCGAGGCTAGAAACAGACCCAGGACCAGCAGGTCTCTGTTCTGCAGCTCTGGACACGGTTCTGCTCACTGGCTCCACAGTGCCCAGTCCAGCACAGCCACACGCCCACGTGCCTGAGCTCCGGCCAGCAGCCCCAGTCTTTGCCAGCACCTTCACTGGGTCAGCACGGTTCTCCTGTTTCCAGAGCTGCTGGCCTGCTGCCCCCTCCACTTTAATAGGAATTCTTGCTGAATTGGCGTCTGCAGTGAGGCCTTGTGATGGCTGCTTGTATCAACCATTGAAGGCCTCCAGAATGGCAGCTGCTGAGAAACAGCTGCTACGTGTGGGGGGTCATGACAGACCTTCCCCAAGTGCCAGTCCATGGGAAGAGTTTTGCAGCTCTTGCAAGTTGAAGGTGGAGTCAGCTGTAACCTGACTTACCTTGCGTGGCATTTTGAAGTCTGGTGAAACATGGTGCATAATGACACTTATTCTGCCTTTGCAAGTAGGAGACTGCCTTTGTGCCGAAGTGTCTCATCAGTGAACCTCACCTCTATGCAGAGTGCTTATTCAGATGTAACCACGAAAATGAAGGCTGGCTAAATAATGCCTCCGATTGAAAAGATCCACTGAAGCTCATTATAATGATCTTAATGACTTCCAATTCAGCTGTGTCTGTGATACCAGAGTGCAAAGATAATTATGGAAGTGCTAAATACTATTATTATTTGATATTAGTGACAGGGTGGGGGTGAGACCTGGTTGAGTCCTTCCCCCATCTGGCCTAGAGACAAATGAGGGTTACCCCCTTCCCTCCACCCCTCCCAAGGCCTGGGAAGGAAGGGCTGTGCAGGCAGGCTGGAGCCAGGACTCTGCTCCCTCCTTCAGCTGCGGCAACCTTGGCTCTTACTTTGCCTTCCTGGTGTCATGAGGTGGCTCCTTTGCACAGCAGGAGCTTTGGTACACATGCAGCAAACTGGGAGAAAGGAGAAATGCCCCCACAAAGGAGAAATGCTCCACACCACCCTTCCTGCCTTTATCTTGGTAGTAGGGGATGCTAACATGCTGCCTCTCACTGTCCCCCGCTGATTTTGCTAGTCTTTCCCTCAGTTTACTCTGTCTCTCCAGTGGCCCTCTGCTACTACCTGATGTGGCTGGATTTTCCTTTTATGCTTTCTCCTTTTGGGTCTCCGCTGGCCCCCACCGGCACAAACACTCCCTTGGCTTGCGCGGGGTTTCCATTTCCTCCATGTTGACGGCTCAGGCTCTGAGGACAAGGAGGGCTGGATTTGAGTGGGGTCTCAGACCAGATGCACTCCTTAGGTCCCTTCCAGCCTCAGTCATTCTGTGATTTGGAGGGCCTGGCTTACTACTGACATTGTTCTAGCCCGGGAAAATGCTAACCCTTTGACCCATAAGGAGTTTTTGAGGAAACAGAGATAACTTATCTGGTTAACAATTTGCTGTCTGACTTTCGTTCAAATTGAACCTCCTATGCTCCAGCTTG